>NW_015091133.1:796470-865489 GCF_001431845.1 Calidris pugnax | reverse complement strand
GTTTTGTCGCCTTTTTTTTTTTTTTTTTTTTTTTTTTTTTTTGTGCTAATGCGGAGCGAGCCAGCCGCCGAGCAGGAACATGTGGTGCACGTTAAAAGTCTCAGAGGTTGTGAGCAGTAGCAACCTCACACTGACGACGTTTATCCAGATTGATTAAAAGGATGGGATCTAAGAGGGGTTCCCAGATGGGCAGAAGGCAGCCAGCACCTTCCAGAGATGGGGGGAGGTGGAAGGAGCTCTGGCTGGGGAACCATCGGTGGTGGTGGGAGGGCGCTGGGGGAGCCCGGGGAGGACAGATGAAGATAAGCACATTATTTGGATGTGTCGGGGAGGCAGCTGCGTTGTCACACCCCACATCCACCTGGGAGTGCGGGGGGAAGTCCTGCTGTGAGGAGCTGACGCCAGCCAGGGAGGAAGAGCAACATCCATTCATCTCGGAGACGGGGACTTGGCACCCGGCGGGGCCAGATTTCTGGGGAAGAAATAACACGCTGGGAGTTGTTGCAGCACAACTGCAAATGTAAAACAATCGCCACTCTTGACACCAAGCCCGCTGAAAAGGCTTTGTCTACAGTTGTGTTAAATTATCATCTCAAGCAAACTATTCTGGATTAAATGTCTTTTACTCCAGAGCTGAAGGACACCAGAACAGGAGGTGTGATGGAGAGGGACCCCTGAGAGATACATCTCACATGTCTTTTGTACCAAGACGTGCTCAGGGAGCTGGATGGGACCTAGAGAAGTGAGGTGACACTATTCCAGCTCAAGATCAATTGCTCCTGGAATGCTACTTCCAAGCACCTCTTTAGCAAGAAAATTTGGAGGAAACGTGGAGAGACCGATGCGGTTGTAATGGGCTTGGTTCAGTAAAAATTATAATAATCACAGGCAAATGACAACTCTATAGGGAGACCTAATTACTTGTGGCATTTGCAGGAAATGGATTGCAGGGAGTCCCAGCTGAGTAATCTAAGGAGATAAAAGAAGATAATTAAGAACTAGAACTGCCCGAAAGTTTTCAAATTTTCAATATGGGGAAATGAAGAGAAGAAAAATCAATTCTGTTTTGACCTGTTCTGTTGGCAAGGACAGATGTAAGAAAGGGGGTATTTAGGCTGGCTGACGTAGAGAAACTGTTCCAATGGGACCATAAGACATTAAATAAGAATGAATGGCAACCCCCTCACTCTCCATTGCATTCAAAGCAAGACTCAGCAAAATTAAAAAATATAAACATAGGGTTAGGCAAAGAACAAGAAATGAATAAAAAAAATTTAAAAGTGCTCGATGTCCATATTTCATTAAGGAATCATCTAGGTTTCTGTGTGTTCATTTAACACACTTCTACATATCCATCCCTTTCAATATCCCTTTCAATATAATCGGTCTTTTTTTATTATTTTTTTGTCTCCCCAGGTTAAAATCCAGCCTTAGGTAGTACTGGACTCTCAGGTGTGTACAGCACTCCTTTGGGCTGAGTATTTCTATCTTCTTATCCTACAACAACTTCAGTTCTCCTCAGGAGAGACTCTACCTTCTCTTCCTCTGATGAATAAGCACCCTTTTCTACTGTCCTTATATTTATGGAAATGTTCTTGGTCTTTCATCCTGCCTTTTCCATAATCTCATCACTCATGTACTTCAGCTGTTTCTCATGCTCTGTGACAGCCTCACTCTGAGTTAACTAACTCTGAGTTGGTTTCCTCAACAGTCTTAAACATTTTGCTTCAAAAGATACGATAACATATAATTTGATTCTTTTTTAGTTCAAGGCTCGAAATTTTTGCCTGCAGAAGGGTGGAGCATAGGAAGGTTAAAAGACAAATGGATGTTGCTCTTACTTTCCTCCAGGCAATTTTTTTAAACCAGAAAACTTAACCCAAAATGTAGCCCTCACCAGAATCACAGAAAGACTTGGCACCTGTGGCACCTGCTCCCTGCCTGTGTGTGCATCTCCTCCCAACCTTGTCCATCCTCCAGACTCCTGGACTGTGTCAGGAACAGCGTGGTGAGTAGGACAGAGAAGATGATCGTCCCCCTGTACTGGGCAATGGTGAGGCCCCACCTTGAGTCCCATGTCCAATTTTGGGCCCCTTACCACAAAAAAGACATTGAGGTACTGGAGCATGTCCAGAGAAGGGCAACGAAGCTGGTGAAGGGTCTGGACAATAAGTCTTATGAGGAGAGGCTGAGGTTGTTCAGCCTAGAGAAAAAGAGGCTGAGGGGAGACCTTCTTGCTCTCTCCAACTCCCTGAAAGGAGGGTATAGAGAGGTGGGGCTCGGTCTCTTCTCCCAAGTCACAGGTGATAGGACAAGAGGAAATGGCCTCAAGTTGCCAGGGGAGGTTCAGATTGGATATTAGGAAAAGTTTTTACACTGAAAGGGTTATTAAGCATTGGAATGGGCTGCCCAGGGAAGTGGTTGAGGCACCATCTCTGGAGGTATTTAAAAGACGGGTTGACATAGTGCTTAGTGATGTGGTTTAGTGATGGGTTTTATGAGAGTTAGGTTGGTGGTTGGACTCGATGATCTCAAAGATCATCTTTAGATGATCTTCCAACCTAGACAATTCTATGATTCTATGATTCTATCTGTCATAGACATAGACCCAGCAGCATCCACAGTCAGCATTTTGGCCCCATTTAGTGCTCCTTCCTGCTTGTTCCTATCTGCAGCTCAGAAGCCACTATTGTTCCATTTCCTAATTGCTCCAAGTTTCAGTTAGGTTAGCTGGGACAATGCGAGGTATCTGGTAGACTGACAACCTCAGGTGGTGATATTGTGCAATGTTTGATTAATTGCCTTGGTAGAATTACGGTGTTTGTTCTGTTACTCAACTAGAAAAGATAGGTTGTTTAAAGTTTAGAAATTTGGTTGATAAGTAGGAAGATAAAGGTAATAATATTGCCTACTATAGAGGGTAATCTAAAACTGCATTGACTAAAGGACAGCTATGCTACTTAATTGTACTGAGTGGGAGGAGGAGCCAGAACTTTTATTACCCAGATATGTTGAGCTGAGGAGGTCCGGTCTCACTTTGAAAGGGGCTGAGCTTGTTTTCCCGTCCTTCCTCTCCTGGGTGCTTATGTTACACACTTACATAAAGGATTTACCCCAGCCCTGCAAAACACTGCTACAGAAAGGGATGGATAAAGCTTCTTAAAACTCTGTGAAGATGGGGTTAGAGTTAACCAATTTCCAGCAATGGAAGCAAATGAGTGGAGATGGGACTTGTTCAAAGTCAAGATGGAACTTCCTAAGTTCGAGTTTGTGCCCATTCCCTCTTGTCCTGTCACTGGGCACCACTGAAAAAGGACTGGTCCCATCTTCTTGACACCCACCCTTTAAGTATTTATAAACATAGATAAGTTCCCCCCTCAGTCTTCTCCAGACTAAACAGAACCAAGTCCCTCAGCCTTTCCTCATAAGAGAGATGTTCTAGTCCGCTCATCATCTTCATAGCCCTTTGTTGTGCCAGCAACAGTTCCTTGTCCTTCATCAACTGGGGAGCCCAGAACTGGATATGTCCACCTCCCACTGTGGTCTGTATCCTCAAACCTTGGCAAAATTTCATGAGGGGGGGAAAAAAGGGAAGAAAAAAAATCTTATATTTTGACCCGTTCTATTAGGAATGACAGAAGTAAGAGAGGGAAGTTATTTATGTGGCTTGGTACGGAGCCAGCATCCTCTTGGCTAATGTCCTCCTGCCCTCAGGACAGCAGTGTAGCTATATGCTGGCTTGTGAACTGGCGAAAGCAATCAAACCCACCCTTGCCTGGGAGGAAAGACAACAGGAACCTCCAGGAGCCACTCCGTGGTCTACTAAAGGTGCTTCATTATGCTCCCTACGCAGTTGGGTTAATTGGGACTTTTTCATTTCCTTGCTGCGCAGCTGACTTGTTTCAGGGTGGGAAATCAGCTTTGTGGGCACTGAACACAAAAAGAGCAGTACCCAGGAGTCAGCAAAGTTCCTCCAGCTCCTGGGTGGGGAGGAAAGGGGGAGAGCAGAAAAGAGGGAGGGCAAAAAGTCCGTTTCCAGATAAGCGTGTTGAAAGGTTGGGAACAGGAAGAAGTCTGCTTTTCTGCTCAAAGTTTACTCGTTGATAGGGACTTGGCTCTTGGCTGCTTCTGGTTCTCGGATGCATATGTTTAGAATTTGTAGAGCTTTACGTTCTGCTTTTGCAAATGATAATGTCAAGTGGGGAAAATGGTAACCTAGCAGGATGCTCGCAGGAGATGACATCTGTTACCAGTATCTTACACGGGCTTTTATTCGATTTTGTCATCAGGAGTCTCCTCATAATTGCTTCAGTGTCAACATGTGCACACACACGCACACACACGTCTATCTGTTTATCAATTTATCTATCAGTCTTTATACACCAATTTCCTGCTCATTACTGACACTTGGCAGGAATCATGGGGCTGATGGGACTTCTCCTAATCAACAACTAAATCTCACTTCACAAGAGGAAGCTTCACGTTGAAGACCTTCCTGGTCTGCACTGTTGGAATTCCTTATCTCGTGCTTGTGAGATATTTTCCTTTCTAAAAATAGTCTTCAATTCTGTCAAAAAAGTTTGCCTTCCTCTGTCACAATTAACCACACACACTTAGAAAACAACAATGAATATATCCCCCACTTTTTTCCTCTCTCTTATTTTCACTTCATGATGCCACAGTACTTTGCAGGAGTACTTTCTTTTCCTGGACACTCAATTCCTTCTTTGTGCTGTTTTTCCACGTAGCAACAAGAAGAAAATAACTTTCATAATGGGGAGATGAGAATATGAATATTAAGCTACAAACACTACCAAGAATGATACAGGGAGAGGTGTTGTACATGAAATTGTTCGACCCTTAAACCAGAGTTCAGTAACACTTTGCATTTTTCTGATACAATGGGATTTCAGCTCTTGGCACTGGAGAAAAAGAATATGCAAAATCCTGTCAGTGGAAGGTTATGATGTTTTTTTCCTATACTTACATTTTCCTTGACTAAAGGCACTGAACTTCAGGATGTGTATCAGTGAAGTTCCACATTGCTGTCCCTTCCCAGATCAGATAGCAATCCTGGTCATGAATTCAGTAGATATTAAGATGATTATTAAAAAAACCACACACAAATAAATCTTTTTTGGACATAACAGGTTTGACTGATTACCCTTTTTTTAAACAAACATCAGTGTGAGAGTATTGTTTGGTTTTAATGAGGATTTTTGGAGTTACGTAGCACTTGCAAAGAAATTCATGCAAGTTTCTTTTATATAAGTTCCATAAGGGCAATAAAATGGTACTTAATTCTTGTTTTTCCTCGTCTCTGTAAGACTTCAGAGAGCTGAAAGTATCCTAATTCCTGATAAACAGCATGTCATATGCAGTCAGAGTCAAGGCTAAAGTTTTAAAGTCTGCTCCATAAACAGCATCAGCAAAACATTGGCGTATTCTCTTCTCTCCCTGTTTTTAATTATAAAATTTGGGCAACAGACGAATTTTAATTATACTGCACTATATTTTGGGATAGTACTTTCAACTACCCTCTCAGACATCATAAATTAATATTGTTCCATTGAAATTGGTGGCTCTGTATGTCCTGTGGGTCAGGCTCAGTCACCCAAACGTATCTAGTACCTATGAGGTTACCTCCAGGAGCCTGCCCGGCCTCTGCCTGCCCCTGCCAAAGGGCACCTGCCTCCCTCCCGTAGGTCCTGTCTTATATCTGCCAGCTCAAAGGGCATTCTCAGATGGTGCTACACACCTATGGCTGGTCAATGTACCAGCCCTGCCTCCTGAGAGCTTAATTTATAAGCTCTAGAAACCAGAGAGGAGGAATTAGCAGGTTAAAATACACAGCTTCCGGAGAATCTGTGAGGACAGTTCTTGCAGTGATTTTTTTTTTAATTAAAGACACCTGCCCCTCTAATTTATATCCGCTTCTACCTGACAGCCATTTCTTTTATTTTTCTTACATTTTTTTAAGTGCACTTAGTGGGTAAGTGCTGGCAAAAAGCCTGACCTACAATCACCGAGTAATGCCGTCAAGTCTGATGCATTAACTGTCTTGGTTAGCCTGTAAGGTTAATAGGAAGATGCTCTTAGCTAACTGTGCCATTTCCTCATTAATCCATAATGCTGGAACATAGGAAAGGTTTGGGAATATTCCTCACTAGAGTGCAGAGGACGTAGTAAGGATTTTCTTGCCTTCAGTGGAGCAAGAAGAATTCATAAGCTTAAAAAACGCAATTCATCTTCTTCTCTTCTGCTGATATATTTTCCTGATGCCTCCTCCTACTCTCTGTGTAAGTTTTGATGTTGGATTTGTCAATATAAAAAAACAAAAGCCTTTTGTGTCTGTTCTGAGAATGGCTAGAACCAGATAATTAAAAGAAAATATTAATAATTTAAAAATGCCATCTGATAGATGGGAGTTCCTTTATCCCCTGAGAAATGCTGACTATTGGGATAAATTCTGAAAAATTATTTCATGCCCTTTCCTATTATTTTTTTAATATGAATATTAATTGCTACAAATCAGAATATCTTTGTTCTTACTGAAAATGTTATTATTATTTCAGTTTATCTAGATTTTTGGCCTCACTGACATCCTGAATCAATAAATTCCAAGATCAAATTGCATAACACGATTTATACCTGTTGCTTCCTGATACGGGTGAATTCCTCTCTGCTCTTATTTCATATTATAGAGAATAGAAACTTCTCAGAAGCTTTTCAAAGACATATGGTTCTTAAGAGTTTTCCATTTTGGTGACTATTTTCTGTCATCTTTCTCCAAGTACCCCCTTAACTGCACATTCTCCACTCATACTTCATGACCCACTAATGCTGAGTATTTGTTATATATTTCACTATTATTTTTTGACTGCCTTGAGCTCCAGTCTGCTTTTTCACTCACCAGTTGAGTGGTTTATAGATTACCATGGGACCTGGTGTTTCTATTTGATCTCGATTAAGGTCCTGGCAGCAGTGTAAAAACAGCATGCTGAATAATTGTTAGAAAGCTGTCATCAACAGTTGCTATACTTTTTCTGGGTCTTTTCGGTAAGATTCTTGACGATGTTGTGATACTGATGTGTCTGGTTACACATCATTGCCAGTATAACTCTGAAATGGGCACAAATTTCAGCGTTAGCCGAAGAAAATTGCTTATGAAAGAGTTAATAGATGGTGCATGGGTAAAATTCTGCCTTTTCCTTACAACGTTTTAAAGGTAGAGGTCTTCATTGTTTTAAGCGTTTAAAATCACGTAGTCTTTCAGCCCTCTGGTCACCTTTGCTAGCCAAATGAATGGAGGTACCTTCACCAACTTAATTACAGCCTCTTTGTCCTCCACCACAAATCACTGTTTTCAAATCCCCAAGTTCACCCTCAGTTTTAGAGGGTTGGGTGTCCCATTGTTGCTGGAGGATGGCTGTGTCTGCTGGGGAGCCCTGTGGGCCAGCACCCCCAGGTCATGCTGGGCTGGTGGCAGAGAGGGCTGAAGAGCATCCACCAGCAGATGGCCAGCTCTGCATCACCCTGCCCAGCAGAACCAGCGGGCACCCACGAGGAACAGAGAGGTGTTTCAGGATCACACGGCTCTGACAGCAGCATTTGGCTTCCAGTGGAGTCCTGTGGATCCAACTGGCTGTATTTAAGCTCCTGCTTAATTCATATGAACGGCTTTAGAGTGATTCCTTTATTTTCTCCATACCTTGCAGATGTTTTTTTCAGGCCTTGCAAGTATAGTTCAACAAATATTACATGGGAAAACTAGAGGAGAACGCCCGCATTTTCAAGCCCTGTTTTCTGCTATCACGATAAACACCTTTTTGTCTCGCTAATTAACAACTCAAGCTCGAAAACAAACAGGTTTTCTGCTCTTATCATTTATACAGAGTATCAGTCTAACAGTAGAAATTTTTTCTCTAATTCCCTAGATTACTTTCTCACTGCCAGTTTATGCCCAGTTGTTTTCATGCGTGTTCTGCGGACGAGCTGAGATTATTCCTGCGAGCTCGAAAACAAACAGGTTTTCTGCTCTTATTATTTATGTAGAGCATCAGTCTAACAGTAGAAATCTTTTCTCTAATTCCCTAGATTACTTTCTCACTGCCAGTTTATGCCCAGTTGTTTTCATGCGTGTTCTGTGGACGAGCTGAGATTATTCCTGCAACTCCCCTGTCTACCTTCTGGCACTGACAGCAGTCCTTGTTCTCCTAGAGACTCCCCTGTCTACCTTCTGGCACTGACAGACAGCAGTCCTTGTCCTGCTAGTTAGCCTCCTGCAAATGGGTAAGATATTAATATTAATAATTTTATGCTTTTCATAACTTTATGCGTTTCATTCGGCATCTGAGTCAACCCCATTGTAGAGGTGGGAACATTGAGGGAAGCCAAGAAAGGTTTTTTTTTTGCAAAGCTGTAGAGCATCAATGAGATATAGTCAGCCCTAGTGACTCTGTCAGGTATAATTATCAACCTGCCTAAACCTTGTGACTGCAGATTATGTACCTATATTTAAGCACAGCGATAACAACAACAACAACAACAACAACAACAACAACGACAACATTAAAGATATTTACTCAAAATGAAACTGGTTGTTGTTGACTAGTGAAAAGGTGTCAAGTGACCCTTGGCCATGGCCAAGGGAATCACCTCTCCCACTTGATGAGCGATTATGAGCAGGCAGAAAGGCCAGTCTGACGGTTGGAGGTAATTGCTTGTTCACTCAGGAATGCTTTCCTGGAGGGAACTTTGACCCTGTCCCCAGGTAACCTTTCCTATGTTCCACTTCTTAATCTATTCGGCATCTGAGTCAACCCCATTGTAGAGGTGGGAACATTGAGGGAAGCCAAGAAAGGTTTTTTTTTTGCAAAGCTGTAGAGCATCAATGAGATATAGTCAGCCCTAGTGACTCTGTCAGGTATAATTATCAACCTGCCTAAACCTTGTGACTGCAGATTATGTACCTATATTTAAGCACAGCGATAACAACAACAACAACAACAACAACAACAACGACATTAAAGATATTTACTCAAAATGAAACTGGTTGTTGTTGACTAGTGAAAAGGTGTCAAGTGACCCTTGGCCATGGCCAAGGGAATCACCTCTCCCACTTGATGAGCGATTATGAGCAGGCAGAAAGGCCAGTCTGACGGTTGGAGGTAATTGCTTGTTCACTCAGGAATGCTTTCCTGGAGGGAACTTTGACCCTGTCCCCAGGTAACCTTTCCTATGTTCCAGTTGTTAATCTCCCTGTTTCTGCACAACCACAGCGAGCAGAGTACCTGGTGCAGCCTCTGAGAGACGAGTTTATTCCCCAAGGGCTGACCAAAGGATGACTTCGTCACCTTAATCTCTGTAGCATAAGGAAAATATGATTTTCACACGTTTACATACACCTTAATCTCTGTAGCATAAGGAAAATATGATTTTCACACGTTTACGTAATTATTTTCAAAGTAATCTGCAAGATCTGTGAGTGTTTTGGCAGAGTATTTCTACTGGATATTTGTATATAGTTTAGCTGTGAGAGGAAAAGATGTTCTTTGTATTTCCTATCAGTAAAACAGGACAACGCACAGGGCTATGGTCCGTGAACATGAAGCTGAATATTCAACTAGGTTCTCCTGAGATCCTCTAAAGAAAGTGTTCTGCTCATCCATCTAACCACCCATCCATCAGGCAGTCAGGTATGAACTATTGATAGCAAATATTTGTCAGAGTTAGCCATTTCCCCCTTCCTTGCAAATTATCCAGAAAAGAATGATGATTTTAATGACTGGTACACATTTGCTGTTTCTGAGTGAAGGTTAGCACTTGACCAAGTGCATGGTCTCTTTCTAAACCGTAAATTCTAAGTGCTACTACCAACATTGCTTCCAGCAGGTGATAGTTTGAATAGCAAAACCAGAGAATACAACTGGTCTGATTTACAAGAATAAGGTTTTCCTGGTTTCAGTTTCTCTTATGAACTTATCTTCGTCCTGCTTCAAGGCTCACACAGATGGCAACATATAACTATTTCCCAGAAGTCCTGATTTTTAAGGAAAGAGTGAGTTGAGCAAGTGAAAGTTTGGGTGCTCACTATGTGTAGTGTCGTGTGGTGGCAATTCTTCAGAAGGTGAAAACAGGGAAAGAGTTAGGGGTTGTAGGGTCTGTTCCACTGAAAGAAAGGGTGGGAGCATTTTAGAGAGAGAATGATAAGAAGACTTTCTTCTAATTTCTAACACATCATGTTTCCATAAAAAAAAAACAACCCAATGCATCATGCTATAGACAAAGATATAAGTAGCAAAGATAGGGTAAAATATCTAGCTTTCTTCCTAACAGAGAGAAATTGGATTTATTGACTGCTTAACAGAACTTGATTTTTTTTCTATCCAGATGAGTATTGTTAACCTGTATGTTTACAGGGGAGCAAAATGCTGTCTCATCTCATCAAATCCATTCAATTTATTATCTTTGTGTGAGACGTCCATAGATCATAGGTGGCTAATGGACGTTCCAGAATATTCAATACATTTGTAGGTGACCAATTCCTCTTCACTGCAGCAGCCAGCTGAACTTATTTTTACTTCAGTTGGTGCGGTCACAGCTGTCCTTGAAAAACACAGGGGCATTGTATGTGTTCCCACCTGTGGTGGAGTGGGTTCTGGGCTCCCCAGTTCAGGAAGGACAGGAAACTGCTGGAGAGGGTACAGAAAAGGGCTTTGAAGATGATGAGGGGACTAGAACATCCCTCTGACGAGGAAAGGCTAAGGGACTTGGGTCTTTTTAGACTTGGGAGAAGAGAAGACTGAGGGGGGATCTGATAAACACCTCTAAATACTTAAAGGGTGGGTGTCAGGAGGATGGGGCCAGTCTTTTTTCAGTGGTGCCCAGTGACAGGACAAGAGGAAACGGGCACAAACTTGAACATAAGAAGTTCCACCTAAACATGAGGAGGAACTTCTTTCCTGTGAGGGTGGCAGAGCCCTGGCAGAGGCTGCCCAGAGAGGTGGTGGAGTCTCCTTCTCTGGAGACATTCCAAACCCTCCTGGATGTTTTGTTCAATGTTCCTGTGCAACCTGCTCTGGCAGGGGGTTGGACTGGATGATCTCCAGAGGTCCCTTCCAACCCCATATCATTCTGTGATTCTGTGACCTCTGCCCAGCCTCATCTTCATTTGCCCAAGAGCTCAGCTATTTCTTAATGCTTTTTCGCTGAGCCATATTTAAGAACAAACTTCCTGAGTCCTTGAGGAGCGGCTAAAATTGGCAGCCCTTCCCTCAGAGCTGCTGGCCTGCAGCTCGCCGAGGGTGCCACAGCCTCCTGGGCTTGCAGGGTGGCTGGAGAGCCTGGTGGCAGTGGGACAGACCAGTACTGACACAAAGAGCAGTGCTGCTTTTGAGTTTCCATGCTGGGCACTATTGTCACACGCTTCCTGCAGGCTTTAACAGCATCGCCTAATGAATGGAAAACAGAACGTTCCTTTTCTGTCACCAAATGCAATTTTTTTTTATATGCTTTAAAGCAACTTTCTTCCTGGTTACCATTTTATAATGGGCAGGCAGTACGTCAGTGCACCAGGAGCTATTTGCTGGGTAGTGAACTCTATCTTTTACCCGAGCCCAACAGCACACACTGCCTGACATCAGCAGTGACTCACCCCCCCAGATACCATAGGTGTGTGCCTATATCCTGGAGATCAGAAAAAAACCCTACGCAGAAGACTTGGCTTGTTTTTCCTCTCTTGTTATGGAAACTTAGGTGCGCAGGCTCTAACAGCCTTAAACAACTGTAAATGAAGCCTTTCTGCTTCTTATCAGAAGACAAACTGCCTGTTCAACACAAAAAAAAAAAAAAGAAAAAGGTGTTGCCAAGCCTGGGACAGCCTCTTAAAAGGGCACAGGCTGCCAATTGAAGCTCTCAGGGGAGAGATTTTGTATGTGAAATATAGTAATATTTTCACAGCAAACGGCTGGGATCCTGTTCTGGGGGAAGAGTCCCACCAGCCCGAAGCACCTGACAAATGTGAAGCTTGAACAAGCTGGGTGGTTTGATATAAAGCAAAAAAATGTACAAAAAAGGATAAAAGGTGAGTGTGTGCAGGGTGACACTACGGCTCCTCCTCCTGCAGAAATAAAGCTGTAGCTAGAGAAGAGTATTTATAGGCAGTTTACGACTTTTGTCCTTGATCAAAGGCAGCAGGTAGTTGCATTTAACAAAGCACTGGTTTCCTTCAATTCTCACTTATTCAAATAACTTCTTACACGTCCCATTCCAATGAGTCTGTAGGGTTATGACTTTCACCTGCTCGGCTCTTTCATCTCCCTGCTAACTTTTCCATGTAGCTCTTGGTTCAGTTCCTCTTCCACAGCATACAGAAAGGGACGAGGCATTAAGGTATCTGCTGAAGCAGGCTGGAACAGCTCCACCCTAACAATATCTTAGAGAGAAAAACGGGGAAGAAAACTTGCAGGTTGAGTGTTATGGACAATTGGCCGCCCCTCAAAAGACTTGGTGATTTAATGGAGAAAAGACTTGCTTGGTTATCCAAAAACCGGGCTAAGAACCTTATAAAAACAGGTTTGCTCAGGAGGTTTCTGGAATGTCCTTGATCAAAGGCAGCAGGTAGTTGCACTGAAGGCATTTAACAAAGCACTGGTTTCCTTCAATTCTCACTTATTCAAATAACTTCTTACACGTCCCATTCCAATGAGTCTGTAGGGTTATGACTTTCACCTGCTCGGCTCTTTCATCTCCCTGCTAACTTTTCCATGTAGCTCTTGGTTCAGTTCCTCTTCCACAGCATACAGAAAGGGACGAGGCATTAAGGTATCTGCTGAAGCAGGCTGGAACAGCTCCACCCTAACAATATCTTAGAGAGAAAAACGGGGAAGAAAACTTGCAGGTTGAGTGTTATGGACAATTGGCCGCCCCTCAAAAGACTTGGTGATTTAATGGAGAAAAGACTTGCTTGGTTATCCAAAAACCGGGCTAAGAACCTTATAAAAACAGGTTTGCTCAGGAGGTTTCTGGAATTTTCTATTTCACAAAAAAAAAAAAAAAAAGAGAAAAAACCTGAACCTTTCATATGGCATTCCAGTATTCCTGCTTTTATTCCCAGCTGGAACAGACAAAGGCAGAGTCACACAAAAATGCAAAGTAATGAGAGCATTACAGCAAGAGCACGCTGCATCTCACCGAACTGATCTGAACTTCAGGAGAAGTTTCGGAAAGGGGGCAGCAACTGAATTCTGCTGTTACCTGAGCTCCTGGGGCTGCTACACCTCGTGCTCTGCGGTGCCTTTGAGCTGGGAACCACCGGAGCCTGTTGAAGCAGGAGGTGCTCTGTTTGTATTTGCATTTCCATGGCAATGCAGCTAAGGAGTTGTTGGGTCTCTTTCCCTCAAGAGATCTGCCAAATCACTCCTCTTCACAGAGCGAGTTGGTAGAAGGAACTGGGTTGGCATTCCTGGAGGAAATTTAGCCTGGTTGCAGCCTTGTTGCAACCTACAACAAGCATATGGTTATGCTTGTTGTAGGTATCATTCAAGTATTTCATAAATATCTGTAATTGCTAAGGATTTAGTAGGATTTTCTACTTGTCTCAATTGTCTCAACTGATTCTTATTTCCTTAGGATGCACTTTTGTATCTTTGTAATGTACTTTAATATAACTCTGAAGGTTCAGAAACTTAGTATTTTTTAACACTGAGATTTCTGGATCTGAAAACCTGTTAAAAGCCCCGCTATATTCTTGTGAGACAGGGGTTAGGCTGGGCAACTGGAGCACCAGAGAGGCAAGGAAGATGTTTGCAAGTCTCTAATCCTCAGAAGCCTGCTGATGACAACTGTCTTGGGAGAGGTTTTACCCATGGCCATGATAATCCTCAGAAGCCTGCTGATGACAACTGTGTTGGGAGAGGTTTGACCCTGGTCCATGGACCTGTACACCCCCTGCCCATGGCAGGGGGGTTGGAACTTGATGATCTTTGAGGTTACTTCAAACCTGAACCAAAAAAAGCAGATCTGAGGGATAGTGGTGCCCAAGGGGTGTTGGAACTCGATGACCTTTAAGGTTACTTCAAACCTGAACTATTTTATGATTCTAAAAAGCAGATCTGAGGGATAGCAGTGCCCGGAGGGTTGTCCCCATCTCTCAGCAGTTCATCAGCACGTTCCGAAGGCCCAACGAAAGCCAAGGAAAAACATCTACCAGCTCACTCCCATCCTTCAGCTGCGGGATGCTTTTCAGAAGCACAGTGCTCATATAAGGCAGCGCAGTGGTCCCGCAGAAAGAGAGGTCGTTCGGGAGTATTCCTACTTTATCCAGGCATTTAGCTGGAGCAGTTAATTAAGGGAGGCTGACTCCCTGTCTGACTCAACGCAGAGCCACGCTCTGGCTGTCACCTACCCTGCTTTTCTTCACGGGCTGATGAAGAAATGAGGTTTTCTAGGATCCTAAGTTTCTGACGCTCTGGTCCAGTAATTGCCAGTTGCGTGTGCGGAGCGCAGAATAGTGGCGTGAGGAATGGCTGAGATTAACCTCAGGTTAACGTAGGAGCACGTTGGCTTTTGGGGCTGGCTTATTTAACTGAGAATCTCCTAATGTACCTCTTCTCTTTTGATATTAAAAGCAATTTGGGTTTGACTAACAGCCTAGTGAAATCAGCGTAAATCTTTCTGTGGGTTTCCGCGCATGTGGAGGTCTCTCTATGAGAACGACAGAAAGGAATTTAAAATTCTGTGTAATATTTAGCCCAGAGAGTTAAGCGCCTGAAATCCAGAAGCTGAGGGGTGTGAGTCAGTTAAAGGATAATAAGCAACTCCTTCTCCTGCCTTGAATGATGGCGTTATGCTCTACGATGGCAGGGAGAACACGAGAAATGAGAAAAGCAAAATTATATCCGACGTGTGAAATGTCATGAGGGCAAGTATCAGATACAATAAGTATGAGCAGTAAAATAGATTA
Organism: Calidris pugnax; assembly: GCF_001431845.1. NCBI lineage: Eukaryota > Metazoa > Chordata > Aves > Charadriiformes > Scolopacidae > Calidris > Calidris pugnax. The sequence goes on along the minus strand of NW_015091133.1, from coordinate 850,524 downwards.
ACTGCCAGAAGCTGTTTCTGGAACAAAAAAGGATCACATTTTTGTACAAAACAAATAGGGAATTACTTTTGTTTCAGAAATATCCATGAATGGTCTAATCCCAGGCAAATTGTTTTATCCTTTCTTTTCCTCTGCTCCAAGTTTTCTGTTTAAAAGTAGGAAAATTTATTCCTCTATGTCTGACACTAAATAATTCAACAAAATGCTGTAAATGCTGTGAGAGAGGATCATGTGGACTGTTAGCTTGTAAAACCAGACTGATGAGCTAACAACGAACTGCTTACAGCAGAACATCATATTTTCAGCATTTTGCTGCATGTTTTAAGTGCTCACTGAGAATGCATTTAATCCCTTATCAGTATTTTTCTGCATGAAAAGGCTTTATATTAAATTCTTTTAATCATAACTCAAAATCCCTCATGAGAATTGTGAGAACGTAGTAAAAGAGAAGGTGTTAGTTAATCAGGGTCTTGGCCATTACATTTAGATGAGTACATTTAATTTTTTTAATAGAATTGTTTTCTACAGCCATTGTCATGGCTTTTTATTCACCACAATCAAGTTCTCAGAAATTGTTAATAATTGGGCATGGGAAGGAACTCTAAATAACTGTGATTTTGGTTGTTAGAAACAGTCATTTGGGACTTTCTGCCTTTCTGCCGAGTGTCGTTAGATCTGCTAAGTGGAGGATGTGTTTATCCAAGGATGATGGTGTTGATCCGTTTGTTTTGCTTTTCTGGAGAACCAAGAAGATGAACCAGTTTATTTCCCAGCAGAATTTCATCCCTAAATTTTGAAAAAATCTGGTACTTGCTCATACCAGACTCCAGCCTGGCCAATCATGAAATTTGCTCGTTAGCGGATTTCAGGCTTTTTATCAGCTTGGATTAGCATCAGAAAACACTGCATGAATCTTCCAAAGATCCTCCAGAGAAGTGATGTTTGGCCATAAGTACCAATATTGGTGGTAAAATTAGGATAGCTGGAAAGGTAAAAGTAGCAATTAAATGCCCAGAAAAGCAAAGTAAGCAACTTATCTATCAAGCAGAAGTTCCTTCTTACTACAGCAGTTACACAGCGCTACCGAGATATTTTTCCTCAAACCAGACTTTTTATATTTCATTTTACAGTAGATATTACATACATATGCAATATTTTTTGTGCATATATTCCTGTATAGTATATATTTCATTCAAATCCTAAAATAATAATGTCTCATATCTTGCTGCACAAGTGATTAGGAAACAGCAGTTTTATTTGATCAGATTACACTAAACTGTTATGCTCATTTTGATGAAAATATTACCAGATGATTTCCCGGATGTATCTAGTTCATATGTAGTGGATTTTTAATAATTTTTTTTTTTGAAGTTGGTTGTTTTGTTTGTAAGCAGTTCCCACTAAACCAGATCCAAAACAAATCTACTCTTTCCCAAGAAATGGTTTTCTGGGTAACATTATATTTTGAATCTGGAGATTAGGCTTAAGATCTGATTGCAGGACTTGATATATTTTGCTGTTCATGCATTTTGGCATTTTACAGTATTTTTTGAGCTGTTAAAATTGAAATATTAGATTCAATCTGAGATATAATATGATAAATAGCATCAAATGGGTTTACATAAAATTTATGGATGAACTTCATGCGGTATGATAGAAGAAAAATGTGGAATTTCAAATTGGTCTTTGAACTGAAAATCGAGCCAGCTTTTAATGCAGTCGAGTAGAGAAAGATAATACAGTAAAAAGAAATATTTTTCGCCTTCCTTAATAAACCTTGCTTCACTGATGCCCATGCACAGCATCCTATTTTTAGCTGTGAGGAAAGCAGTGAAGCATATGCAGTGCCGTGGAATGACCTGTTCCCATGCCCGATTCTCCATATATAGCTACACACTGCACCCTTCTCCCCTGGCTCCCGCTCTGGGGGCTGAACTTGCACTTGGCAGAATTGCCTTGGCTGAGAGCTGTCCTCGTGGTAAACGCTCAGGCAGCTACTCCTTCATCACACCCACCTTCCCATCAGGACCCACAAGAGCTGAGCATTGACCATACTCGGGAGTTGAGGGACGTCATCCTCCCCCTCTATTCTGCCCTGGTGAGGCTCCATCTGGAGCACTGGGACCAGTTCTGGGCTCCCCAGTTCCAGAAGGACAGGGAACTGCTGGAGAGGGTACAGCAGAGGGTTTTGAAGATGATGAGCGGTCTGGAGCATCTCTATGATGAGGAAAGGTTGAGTGACTTGGGGCTTTTTAGTCTGGAGAAGAGAAGGCTGAGGTGGGATCTGATCAAGGACTATAAATACTTCAAGGGTGGGTATCAGGAGGATGGGGTCAGTGGTGCCCAGGGACAGGACAAGAGGGAACAGGCACAAACTTGAACACATGAAATTCCATCTAAACATGAGGAGGACCTTCTTTCCTGTGAGGGTGGCAGAGCCCTGGCAGAGGCTGCCCAGGGAGGTGGTGGAGTCTCCTTCTCTGGAGACATTCCAAACCCACCTGGACACATTCCTGTGCAACCTGCTCTAGGTGGACCTGCTCTGGCAGGGAGTTGGACTAGAGGATCTCCAGAGGTCCCTTCCAACCTGACCATTCTGTGATTCTGTGAAACTCAGTGTTAGTAAAAAGATTTGCAAAAATCATGTGCCATGAAGCTTCAGCCATGCCCTCCCCCTTCATCTTGGTGTTGGTACTAAGTCGAATTTTCTTTTCTTCTCTTGTTATATTTGGAAACAACTTTCAGACTTGAAAGACTGCCATGCACAGGAGATGTGTTTTGGCTCTTCTGCCAGTTGCATTCTGTGGATGATTAGATCAAACTCAGTGGCTGCCAGATGACTAATCAACTTGTTGCAGAATAACAGGTCTCACTGGAGAATTAACAATGTCTTTATAGTCTCCCCTCAAAGAAGTGTCTGGAATTTTCTTAGCTAACAGGATAGATCGGTTTAAGATTTTCCAGTGCTACTTGAATATGATTTACAAGCGAGCTTTAAGAAATAAAACAAAACAGAACAAAAAACCACAACAAAAACAGCTCCTCCCCCCAAAAAACCCTAAGTCTTTTAATTTTACTTCAGGGTTAAAGCCCATCATTTAAAGAACACTGTGCCCTGCATTATGTGTCTTTTTATGCCTCTGTGTGTCAGTGGGGATGGGAGTACTGGCAAAAAAGCACTTTGAAGCAATAAATGCTGGACATTCACTGGGCATTCAGAACTCCTGGGTATTCAGAGGGAATTCAGAGCTGTTGGATATAAAGTAGAGTTTACCATGAATCAGGTTAGTTGCAATGAGTTGTAAAAGGATCTAAAAGCACCGGGGATCTGGGCAAGACAGCGTGTGGATTTCCCAAATCAGCAGATCTCTCCTCTCTGCTCTCCTCCCAGTTGTCTCCAGACCTTTTCGCGAAGGGATACCCCTTCATGGTGAAGCAGATAGTTGCGGGTATTCCTAAAACACCCAAAATTTGGAAGTGATGAGAAGTGCAGAGAAAAACTTGTTTTTTTCAGTTAAAACCATTGGCAACGACAGTGGTCTGTTCCTGCGTCAATATGTAGAGTTGAACATAAAGATGAGATTGAATTTGACCTTGGTGATAGAGAAAAACTTGTTTTTTTCAGTTAAAACCGTGGCAGCAACCGTGGTCTGTTCCTGAGTCAATATGTAGAGCTGAACATAAAGATGAGATCGAATTTGACCTTGGTGAGTGTACATGTATATATATATCTGTATAATCACATGAGGAAAACGTGTCCAGTAGGAAAACGTTCTTCTACTTTGGAGTCTCAGGTGCAAGATCTGGAATGGGGATGTTGATAAAATCTAACAAGGTATAAGGCATGATATTTTAATTAAGGGCTATTAACAGCTGTTACAATCTACAAATGAAGTATAGCCTATGTTATGTTAAACCTTTTAAAAGATATGCTCCGTTTCAAGCACAAATTATTGCCTCAGATGCTGGAGTTGATGGAGGAAATTGTATTGCCTTTGACAAATTCCCAAAAAACAGTTGTGTTTCTGTATTGGTTCTTTTTAGTCTTCTGACCCAAGGAAAAAAAACCAACCAGGTGATTGACAGGACAAGAGGAAATGGGCACAAACTTGAACATAAGAAGTTTCACCTAAACATGAGGAGGAACTTCTTTCCTGTGAGGGTGGCAGAGCCCTGGCAGAGGCTGCCCAGAGAGGTGGTGGAGTCTCCCTCTCTGGAGACATTCCAAACCCACCTGGACACGTTCCTGTGGGACTTGCTTTGGGTGGGTCTGCTCTGGCAGGGGGTTGGAGGAGATGATCTCCAGAGGTCCCTTCCAACCCCATGTTGTTCTGTGATTTAACTATACTCACTGAGCATATGGAAGCACAGTTCAGATGAGCACTGTGGTAGTACTGCCTGAGATCTGTAGAAGTCTACACTTTTCTCTCCTGAGCAGAGCCAAAAATTATACAAAATCATGTAGTTTTAAGCAAAAGGAGGGTGCTGAAGCAACACTGCAGTCACCTACTCCCAGGGAGGCAGTGTTGTTACCCTCACCTCTGCACAGCTCCAAACTGGAAGATGTGACTTGTGGGGTTTTTTCTTTGCGTCATGTGGTGACTTCAGGTTGGCTTCATCACACCTAACTTCAGAAGTTAAAAATTAACCACCTAAATCCACCCCAGTCATGTAGCTCTCCCCGGGCAGATAAGGAAGAGAAACGAGAGGCTGCAGGTTTCGATTACTGCCTCCATCACGGGCACCAGCTTCCCTGCCCTGTGTCATCACCAGGAGCCCCTGGTTTCCCAGGATTTCCATCCCCAGCAGGGTGGGTGAATGCAGCTGATTAGACACAATTAACCCTGCTTATCATGCCGTTCAAAGTGTCCTCCTGCCAACTTTCCAGCCTTCCCCCAACACCAGGGCAAGAGCTGCTGTTTCTACTGAGGCTTTACGCTCCTTCTCTGCAAAAAGGGAGGCCAGGAGAGGCAAGGAAGGATGGAAAAACCCTTGGCTTGTCAGGAACATGTAAAAGGCAAAGGCTGGCACGTTCACCCACAAATCCAGGAAATGGCTGCAGGGTTTTAGCTGCACTTGTTTTTGCATTTGGGTTGATTCCAGTCATGATTTTGGCCGGGAACCGTGTCTGATTTTGACACATTTTTTGAGCCTCTGGAGTGTAAAATAAATATTTTAAATAATATTTATCCCTCTGTTACATATCTCTGACCAAAACAGTACCCACAAAATGTTGCTTTCTGAAAACGTGGCTTAGCAGCAATTAGATTTATTTAAACACTTTCAACAGCTGCACTAATGACTTATTTTAAATAAAAGCCATGTTTCACACAGAGGATCTCAGTCTCTAGCTATGCTAAATTCAAGTCACTTTGCATGCACAATTTTTCTGTTTTTTTACCTTGGAAGGCTGTGGGGGAAAAGAAATGTATTTGGAACTTTTCTTGTTAATAACTGGAATTATCATCCGGAGGGCACTGGTTGCCAGCAATTTCTTTCTGATCACATACTGCATTTATATAATATCAATATTAACATGAGATTAGGTGGAAAAAAAAGTAACAACAAAACTGTTGCTGAATGACCGTTAGTGCAAATGGAATTGTTTGTACTAGAACTGTATGAATAGTGCCTTTGGTGTAGTGTTAAAGTGGTGTGCTGAGATAGGGGTGACATTACAGAATCACAGAATCACATGGGGTTGGAAGGGACCTCTGAAGATCATCTAGTCCAGCGCCCTGCCAGAGCAGGGTCACCCAGAGCAGGTCCAAAAGGAATGTTTGGAATGTCTCCAGAGAAGGAGACTCCACCCCCTCTCTGGGCAGCCTCTGCCAGGGCTCTGCCACCCTCACAGGAAAGAAGTTCCTCCTCATGTTTAGGTGGAACTTCTTATGTTCAAGTTTGTGCCCATTTCCTCTTGCCCTGTCCCTGGGCACCACTGAAAAAAGACTGGCTCCATCTTCATGACCCCCATCCTTTAAGTATTTATAGGTGTTGATCAGATCCCCCCTCAGCCTTCTCTTCTCCCAAGTCTAAAAAGACTTGGTTCCTCAGCCTCTCCTCGTAAGGGAGATGCTATGGGCCCATTAGCAGAGATGTGTATGTGAACCTTGGCCAGAGTCTGCATTTACAGAGGTCTTTGACTCCCACTGAGCACAAACCGGACTGTGCTTTGAATGTGGATATCAGCAAAACCCCAGACATTACTGCATGATGGTAATGTTACTAAATTAGATCCTGCAAAAGATTTTAAGCATGCTCTATAAGCAAATCAAGCCCTACAACGCAGCAGACCTGGGTCCTCTGGCCTCCAGTCCTGAAGGCATATTTCACATTGCAATTCATACTCTGCTGCTAGAGCCCACAGGGGCACCGACTGCCACTTGGAGTTTGCTTCTGCTTTTCCACCCTAATGCTGCAATGTGAGTTGTAGCAGAGCTTCATCGTGTTTTTCATTTAATCGGTGTTAGCGAATGTGAAATTGAATCGGTGGTTTATTCCTCAAATTCAATTAATAGATCTGAATAGACTTTTTGCCATAAAAGAGATTGCTAGTACCAATATGCTACTCCATAGGGATTTAATTAGGCATTCTGGGAAGAGTGGTTAATTATCACTTTCTGTTTAGTATCTGAAACCATGCCCTACGTATTGAATGCTGTCATGATTCTGTTTGCTTCTGTTTGCTTAGTTGGGTTTGGCTTCAGTTTCAATAACAGAGAGCCTAATTCTCATTCAATGCTGATACTCATACTCAGGTAGGTTGCTTTGTGGAGCAATGAAGAAGTGATTTACAGTAAATGAGAATCAGGCTCACCATAGCATGTGCCTTATACTTGTCTTTCCTTAAAACATCTAATACTGGTGATGCTTTCCCTTTCATCTGGTGTCATGGGGATGTGACTTGATTCGGTTCTTCAGCATTTGGGTCTACAGATATTCGGTGTGGTTCCACTGTTTTGCATTCCCCCCAAAAGAAAAAGAAGAAAGGAAGTTTGCAATTTTAAAATATTCCATAAGTAACTTAGGCTTGGTCTGATAAAACCACAAAAGACGGCAACATTGCACCATTTTAAAGGCATGTAATTTTTCTCACTATTTTGGGGTTCAGGTGATAAAACCTCATTTTTTAATGCTGATTTTGAATGTTAGTTTTGGGAATCAAGTGTCTGTTGGAAGCCAGAGAACAACGGCTATGGAGAATTCTTGTATAAAACACAAGGGTAAATAGAAGTGGTGGTTAAGTCAATATTTCCTCTTATTTTTCTAATTTGTTCAGTCTATAAACATAATCCATGAAAAACAGACAAAAATCTTGCTCTTCTCACAAGAGAGTTCCAGTTCATACTTGCCATTATTCTGTATCAACAGGAAATTAGGATAAGAGAGCTGAGATTGATCATACAGATAAAATTTAGACCTATTCTGGGTAGAGTTTCATTAAATAGTAGGCAGATGGAGATGAGGAGATCTTAAGTTCATTTGAAAAGAATTCATTTTTAGTGACAAGGAAGCAGTGTTGAACTACATGAGTTCATATTTAATTTCCTATTTAGTTATGATAACCTGGAAGCACTCTATGGTGTTACTTTTGCATATCTTGCTTAATATTTGGGTTTGGCTTTGGCTGGTTGTTTCTCTCACTTTTTACCTCCAAAGTTTTTTGAAGGAACATTTTCTCTGGTGCTGCTGGAGCTATGCACCAAAGCCCATGCACAACAGCACCCTTGGACAATAATCTTCACCTCTTGATGACTGTACTCACAGAGATATATGTATATACAGCCTCAGACTAAAAGGAAAATTTCCTGTGATACATATTCTCTGTGTAGAGAAGAGAGGGAGTGAAAAATGAACTGCTTAAGAGAAAAATAAAATGAGGTACGGGGATGAGAATGAGATAGGAAACGTCTACATCTGGCCAGAAAATGGGTCTCAGATGTGGGTTACTAAGAAAAAGACCACCCTGCTCTGAATTGACTATATGGCTTGAGGAGCTCAAATTTAAGACTTGGTTGGCTTTTGAAGGATTGATCTGACCAAACTGGGGGCTGTACGAGGAGCAAGGGCAGGGTTTGCTCCTTGGTCTCCACCTGAGTTTGAGTCACATGCCTATGTCATACTCCTCCCTGGCCAAAAAACTGTGGAAGCTAGAAGGACCACTGACTTCCATGCAGCCAGAATTTATCTGCCTGAGCTTCTGCTTACCTCCTTACGTTTTTTTCTTTCCTTGCCTGTAGCTTTCAACCTCACCAGGGCACCTGCCCAAGGTGGTGCTCACCATGGGGATGGCACTGGTCGGCTTTTGGTCGCTGGGTTGTGCTCTAGGGTCTGCTGCCTCCTGAGAGCTTGCAGTGAAGTGACTTAACACAACAGGGACCTCTGAACAGAGCCCTGGGGCTCTCCTGTAATATTTACCCTAAAAGCAACTCGTACGTGGATAAACCTGAAAAACATCCAAACAGAAAAACCATTTCCTTGGTTCTGCTAGAATCCTGCTTCCCGAAGGTGGCAGAACACATGAAAGAGCCAGCAACACATGAGAAAAAAAAAAAACACGTCCTGAGGAGGAAGAGAAATATCCTTTAAAAGCTTTGCATTCAGCAAGTTGCTGTTTAGTTCCTGTGTGAACAATTAATCTTAAAACAAATATTTGGCCAAGGGGGATCAAGCTCCGGGAGGTTTCATAGCTAACTAAGGTTGAATGAAAACACACATTGCCTGGCTTCTTCAGGCCAGTTTTTCTTTTTCACCCTCTCCATAAAAATAACTAAGAAAAAGTATCTGTTACAATGACCCAGGTTTTGCCATTCAAACCTCCCTAAATTACAGGCTTCCCCTCAGAGACCATTTACAATGGGGTGTATAATGCATGGCTGTGTTACACCCTACCACTCTTTGAATTCACTATAACTGGTTATTACTACGTTAAAATGTACTGGTCTGGTTCAAAGGCTTTTCTATAAATAAATATCTTCCTAGCCGGGCAGATGACTGTCCCTACCAGCAGCTCCTGTGTTATCGGCTCTCTAGTTTGCAGTTCTTCAGCTTGGCATGGTTTGGAGCTGCTCTGAAAAGCCTGTGAAAGGCTGGCAGCTGCAAGGTCTTGCAAAACCCGATTAGGATCAGATTAGAAATCAATAACCTTATTGCATTGCTGGTTCTTATTCTGGTTAGTATTTCAAGGTGGGGGTGGGGGTGTATTTTTTTTAATTTTCTGTTATCTATGCTTCCCGAGTTGTATTTCTTCTTAAGGGAGGCTGGAGGAGAGAGGCCCTGGCTGTTCTCCTCGGGACGCAAATGTTGTGTGGTGTGTTTGTGCTGTCGTGGATGACCTATCCAAATCAATGGAGAAGCTCCCATTGGCTACAGGAAGGTTAAAGTACGACCTCAAGAGTTGGTAACCGCTACCATATCTTGGCTATATTCTGGATTTTTGCTGTACTTGTGTGTACTTAACCCCTGGAGCATGGTAAAAGGCATAGCTAGGGAGTATATAAAGCACCTGTAGATGTCTTTATCAGAGAGTGGGGTGATAGGATGAGTGATAGGATGAGGGGTAACAGTTTTAAACTGAAAGAGGGGAGATTTAGATGAGATCTGGGGAAGAAATTCTTTGGTGTGAGGGTGGTGAGACACTGACCCAGGTTGCCCAGAGAAGCTGTGGCTGCCCCATCCCTGGAGGGGTTCAAGGCCAGGTTGGAGGGGCCTTGGAGCGACTTGGTCTGGTGGGAGGTGTCCCTGCCCAGGGCAGGGGGGCTGGAACTGGATGGTCTTTAAGGTCCCTTCCAATCCAAACCATCATTCTATGACTCTATATTCCTGTGCTGTGTCCCCGCAGCCAGCACAGTCCTCTGCTTTCCCTGACAATCAGTTTTGGCAACTCCACCTGGAGCAAGAGGCCAGCCACCCCTGAGAGCCTCTTCCAGTGGAGAACGAGCGCCGGCTCCCTTCGCCTGCCCAAAAACATGCCCATGCTGAGCCTCCTAGTCCACCTTTGCATAAAATGTAATTGATGCCCTTGCACTAGCAAACATAAGTGAAAATAAAATGCCCCTTAATTGAACAAATTGACCAGAGCAATCCATTTAGTCCGTGGGGTCTTTAGGGAAGAGGCTTTCTTGTTCTGTGTGTAGTAACTAATGGAATGAGCTTGTGATCACTGCAGGCTTCCTGGCTCTGCAGTACTACAAATAATAAAGGGATATAAAAGTATAAACAATATGTGGCACTGTTGGCAAACAGTGCTTTCCATTTTCAAGGCACTGTAAAAGAAAAAGCCAATCTAATTACTCCTTCAAGTGCTAACTAGCAATAGTGTTCACATCATGGGTCCAAAAACCATAAGCTGGGTCTCCACAAGACTGTAAGTATTGAGAGATTTTTAAAAAATATGTAGCAAGTTATTTGGTGTTTGGTTTTTGGTTGGTTTTTGTTTGTTTGTCTTCACATCCTAATTTTTAGGCTTTGTATTTTCACTGTCTGCAGTTATGGGGACGGGGAAGCAAAAATTTTTTTCTTAAATTGCCTAACTCCAAGGCCTGAGTCTTTATTGAAGCATAAAATATTGCATTTAAATAACGAGAAAGAGAAGCCACATCATAGTCAGGGGAAGAATACAGCACCACCAGCTGTGTCAGATCAAAACTCATGAAGCATATCCTAAGAAATCATGGGATTGTTTTAAGATTTCATGAGCATCAAACTAGTTTTCTCTTTTTTAATTGCCTCAGGGTTTCTGCAGTCACTTCAGACTCTCAAGCATCCTTCCAAACCATGAAAGCTGGCAATTTACCTCTTTTTAATAAAAGACAACTCCAGTAGAGGGTGCTTCTTGAAAAACATTGAATATCAGAAAAATTAGTGACACTAAGATCATCATGATTTGGTGGCTTCACGCTGCTCACTTTGGGCCTCTTTTCCCATAAATCACGCTGCCTTTGAAGTTGTTATGAAAGAATAAGATGGAAAAGAACCTGCTTTTTCTTAAAAAAACAAATTATTGCTTCACAAGAGGCTAAGAGAAATCATATATCACAAGTCTTTAGTGGGCTAGACAGAAACTGTCAAAACGACACTAAAGTTCAATGAAAGAGACAAAACCACAGTGGGTTTTATTTTGTTTTTTAATTGGATTTTGAGTACAGCTCTGTATTTTTCTTTTTCAGATTTTTTAACAGGTTGATTTTTTTATTAATTTTTTTTTTAAATGCCAAGTAGGAGCTTATGGCTAGTGACATCAACTTCTAACATAGCAACTTTTGTACTTCATTCCATACTGCTCCAGTGATGCTGCATAATGTATTTTTCTTTTTCAGATTTTTTAACAGGTTGATTTTTTTATTAATTTTTTTTTTAAATGCCAAGTAGGAGCTTATGGCTAGTGACATCAACTTCTAACATAGCAACTTTTGTACTTCATTCCATACTGCTCCAGTGATGCTGCATAAGCTACTACAGGAAAGGCAGCTTCCAAGGAATGGGAGATTTTAGCAGCCCCTAAATTACTGGAAATGTTGTGCTTATATACCATAATAAAAGGGTGTACATACAGGAGATGGTTCAGCCGCTTCAATCTGCGGCAATTATAGCAGATATGACTACACCAGGCGACCAATTTAAGTGACTGACATTCAAAACACAAAGCCAGACGGTCCGTGGGGAATTTCAACTCTTTTCTTCTGTAAGGACTAGTTTTCCCAGACATCCACGTCCTTCTCCCTCCTCTCTGGCATTTCGGTTTGATCTCGGTGAACCTGTCCCAGCTTATGGATGAAATATAAAACTAAGGACTTGACCGCTTGTGGTCACCGAAAATCACAAGGCGTTTGTAGTAAGAGCAGGGTTCCAGCTCCGGTGTCACGGACACGTTTTTGCTGGGAATAGCAGTGTTTTGGGGATTGCATGGAGGGGACCTCTTTGGGTCAGGGGTCCAGGCCTTACAGACCCAGCACGGAGTGGAAGGACTGTTCTGCTTTACTCTGCTCTGGTGAGACCTCACCTGGAGTCTTGTGTGCAGGTCTGGAGCCATCAGTATAAGAAAGATATGGACCTGATGGAGCGTGTCCAGAGGAGGGCCACTAAAATGATCAGGGGGTTGGAGCACCTCTGCCACGAGGGCAGGCTGAGGGAGCTGGGGTTGTTTGGCCTGGAGAAGAGGAGGCTCTGGGGAAACCTTATAGCAGCCTTCCAGTACCTAAGGGGGCCTACAGGAAGGCTGGGGAGAACCTGTTTAGAAAGGCCTGTAGTGACAGGACAAGGGAAAATGGCTTTAAGCTGGAGGGGGGCAGATTTAGATTGGAGATTAGGAGAAAGTTCTTTATTGTGAGGGTGGTGGAGCACTGGAACAGGTTGCCCAGGGAGGTGGTTGAAGTCCCTTCCCTGGAGATATTCAAGGTGAGGCTCGACGAGGCCCTGGGCAACCTGGTCTAGTTGGGGGTGTCCCTGCTGACTGCGGGGAGGTCGGACTAGATGACCTTTGGAGGTCCCTTCTGTCCCAGACCATTCTATGATTCTATGAGTCTCAGCCACCCGCCTGGGGATGCTCCACTGAATTTGGTACAATTATTGACAAAAGGTTACTTGCGTGCACCACACACTCCGTTCCCGGAGCCACTAACTTTTCCAGTTCTGCAGGAAGGAAAGGACTTCCTTGCAAGCTCCTTAAAGAAACTTTAATTTTCACAACATCAACCAGAGCCTGCATTGAACCAATGGCATAGTCTTTTGTGACTAGGTTACCAGCAAAATATTTTTTCCATTTTTGAGGCTGCCCGAAAGCCTGCATATGTTTGAACATGACAGTATTTTTGAAAAGTCACCTTGTGAATGGTTTAATTTTTTATTATTATTTTAAAAATGAGGTGTGATGTTCTACCTTTTTTTTTTTTCTGCTTATTTTACCTACTTGCTTTACACACAAACAGAACTATTTCACTGTGGCTTCCCTGCATTGGTGAGCATCTGGAAAAATGGATTTTCTGACACAGAAAACTTCTGAAATTTATAACTTCATGTGGCAGTCATAACCATAGCTTTCAATATTCCTAGAGCTCTACTGTGCTATACATTAAAAAAATCCATTTTCAAATCACTTATAAGGGCCTGATTTATTTGTCCATGAAAATGTATAGGCGTAGGAGAGAAACTTTATGCTAAAAAATTATCTCATTTTAAGTTGTGGATGAGAAAATAAAAGAAAAAAACCTTAAAAGAAATATATGTTTTGACAGATGTCTACACATAATTCGTAAATACTTGACAGCATCCTGTTCATATTTCCAGAAATGTCTCTGGGCTACGACCAGATTTAAAGAAATTTTAGTCCCCAAAGTAAATTGTTTTTCCAGAATGTTGTGAGTATGTGAAAGAAAAAAAAAAAGTATTATTATAACAGTTACTGTCAATAAGAAAAAGATAAAGTATATTGGCCCCTCAAGGGGAAAAAAAGTCACATACTACACAATTTTGTCACTGCCTTTAACAGGTGCAAGGAAGGCGTTACAATTTTCTATAGTTCTTCCTTCCTCAGAGCTGCAAACTCTGGGCTACGACCAGATTTAAAGAAATTTTAGTCCCCAAAGTAAATTGTTTTTCCAGAATGTTGTGAGTATGTGAAAGAAAAAAAAAAAAGTATTATTATAACAGTTACTGTCAATAAGAAAAAGATAAAGTATATTGGCCCCTCAAGGGGAAAAAAAGTCACATACTACACAATTTTGTCACTGCCTTTAACAGGTGCAAGGAAGGCGTTACAATTTTCTATAGTTATTCCTTCCTCAGAGCTGCAAATATTTTTTTCTTATTTTCTCGGCTTTTTTATTTTATTTTATTTTTTTATTGCAGGATTATATTTTCATTACTGGAATTTCCTGCTTATATGGTGACGTGCAAGCCAGGATTTTCTTGGCTGTTACCAAACCGTTAGATTTCTTGTTGGAGAAGCACAGAGCAAACAGCAGAGGCTGGCGATGGGCTCCTCGTGCCTTCGCATTTACCTCCCCTGCGAATTTATCTCCCTTCAATACCATGATGTCTGAAGAATGTCAGACTTTTCCTACTTTGAATTAGATGATTTCTTGTGAGATACACAGTTTCTAGGCAAGCAGCTGTGTTCCTTTGCATTAGAGTTTTCTTCTTCTCTTCTGGATAAAAATTAGCTCTGGTAAGATCAAAGGCAACTTCAGCAGCTCAGAGCAGAAGGTAGCACTCCCCTTTTATTTTCTCCCATGTTTATTTTGCTGCCAGCTCTCTTTGAAAAAGGCCCTTTTTTCCAAGGCTACAATTTTGCTAAATGAATTAGTGTTAATACTATGTCTTGTTTATTTGCACAAGTAGAACGTGAAAGGTGGGAAGTGCTGAAGTGAAAAGAGAGCAGGAGATAAAGACCAGAGCAGCATCAAGAAAAATGTGAAGAGTGGCTGAGGTATGTACCAGACACGCTTCAGCCCTTTGGCAGGAGGTTTAGCCCTCGAAATATCCTCCTGATGGACATGCCAAGGTTCCAGACCTTCAGGCTCTCCCTGCAGCCATCCTTGAGGTCCTCCAGGCTTGGCTTGGGGCATTTTGAGGAATGAGTTTTACCGACTGTGATGTAGCAAATGTGATAAATGAGGCTGGAGAGGGGTGAAAAAAGCCTTGCAGGTGGCATCCAGAGCTTTGTTGAGAGCAGGACAGGGATGACTGGTGGCTTTGTTCTTGTCTCTGTTCCTGAATGGGATGCTGAAGCAGCTGAATTTGCTTCTGAGGGGCTTGCCACCAGCTCCCGTTTCATGTGCCTCAGTGAGAGTGTGAGACCTACCAAAGCTTGGACCATGTCAGTCAGGTCCTTATCCTTCAGCCTGTTGCTAGCCAGAAAGCAATAAATTAGATACGGCTAGAGATGGGGTTAGGTTGAGGAGCAAGGAATCCTTTAGGATTAAGCTTTGCAAACTTAAAAGTATGCTAGTCACTGCTGAGGGCTGCAGAAACAGCTCGTCACTTTTTAAATCCTAAAAGTCTGCCATGTGGCCAGCATAAACTACACACTTCCTTCATGTGGTAACTAGCTGGAAATCACAGGTTTGTACAAAAAAAATGCAAGGTGGGCTAGTCCAGCCTCCTGCTCAAAGCAGGAGACCGCTGGGGGCCGTGCTGGGTCCAGTTTGAAAACCTACAGCCTCCCTGGGCCACCTGCCACGTCGCTTGACCACCCTCATGGTGAGGGACATGTTCAGTCAGGTTTGTTTAATAACTTAAAAATTCATTTCTCAACTAAGGAACTTCTATGTAGAATGCCTTCTTTCTGAGTGTGGCATTTTCTCAGAAAATGACAGTCTCGGGAAGATGGTTTATTCAAAGAGTCAAAAATAACTATTTTTAATCCAGAGGAAATCTCCTGGGAGTGAATGTTTAATGGCTTTACCCTTCCGTTTTCTTGTAGGCGTCAAGTTTTCTGGTCATCCTGCAACACCAATGGTGGAATTCTTATTGTATGTATACTCCTCTTATTTTTAGGGGAAGAAAACAGTTTACAATGCCAGAGGAGTGGTCCATAGATGGAAAAGCTAATATCAAACACTCTATAAGAAATCTCATGAGAGTTTCCAGCTCCTCTGTGAATTCAACCGCTGTGAATTCAGCTACTTCTGGCCTATATGTAAATGCACATAGGAGTGCAAATCCACACATATATGCATATATCTATATATATATATATAGATGCATATCCACATGTCCATAGATTCACAGATGCATATTCACATACATACATATACATATGTGCATGTATATGTGAATACACACACATATATATAAAATGGGAAAAAAACCTCACCACCAAACCCAAAAAACCCCACCATAATTTGCAGCTGGCTGTGAGCAGAAACTCTGTTTTCTGACCTTTTGCATTTTTTTTCCCTACAATCTCAGCATCTGACCAGACGCAGTGACACAGTCAATGACCTAACACCTCTAATGGTACGTGCGCCGACAGACCTGGTGTAGCTTTAGTCCCAGCTATTCTGGGACAACTTATTCTGGGCAGTAAAGGCATCCTGGGCAGGTCCTGGGGCTACCAAGACTGTGGCCATTGTCACTTGCCCACAGTTTAGGGCAGGAGATGTTTCCAGGAAGGTGATGAAGGGGTGCCTGGGCAGCACAGTGATCCACAGATTGAGGGAGGCTGTCTCTCTCTCTCTCTGTGTCTCTCTCACATTGGCATGAGGGCTGCGGGAGATGCTTTTGGTATGAATCACCTGGAAAATTGTCAACCAAAGGGGATGTACTCAGAAAACAGCCACAGAATAATTAGAGGTGTGAGCATAATGACTTTGTGCAAACACATACAGAGAATAAAGGCATCTTTGGTGTCCTGTTGAACTTGGAAGCGTGCGGTGGCATGAGAGACTATAAATAGGAGCACTGGGATGGAAACAGAATGGCACTGGGCTGAGAAGGCGCCTGACGCTGGGCACTGCCACCAAGGCAGCTCCCACTGCCCTCTGCCATCTCTCCTCCTTCTCCCACCCGCCCTCTCTCTGTATGGTTTGGGACTTGTCCATTCTGGGCTGAGGAACCCACCAACCTAAGAAAAAAAACATGCTTTTCTTTTTTTGGCTGCTTTTAACCTGGCTGGTTTGTCCACCTCACCCATCTGGTGAGCGGTTGTGCTGGCAGAGGTGGCAAAGAAGCCACAAAGCAGCAGGGACAAATCTGTGCAGGCCAGTCCTGCAGTCACATGCATGGACACACACTGGGCTCTGCAGGTCCCTGCTGAGCAAGGTGGAAACCTGTCTTGAGGAAAGGAGCAGGGGATCTTACACGGTGCACTGGAGAGAGCAGTTCTGTGCTGGCAGAATGGAGATGAGCATAGAATCATACAATCATTCAGGTTGGAAGATCTTAAAGACCTTAAAATCATCTAGTTACAACCCCCCTGCCATGGGCACGGACACCTCCCACCAGACCAGGTTGCTCAGAGCCCCATCCAGGCCGGTCTTCAACACCTCCAGGGATGGGGCAGCCACAGCTTCTCTGGGCAACATGGGACAGTGTCTCACCACCCTCAGAAGAAATAATTTCTTCCTAATATCTCATCTACATCTCACCTCTTTCAGTTTAAAACCATTACCCCTCATCCTATGGCTCCCCTCCCTGATCCAGATTCCCTCCCCATCTCTCCTGGAGCCCCTTTAGGGACTGGAAGGGGCTCTAAGGTCTCCCCGGAGCCTTCTCTTCTCCAGGCTGAACAACCCCAACTCTCTCAGCCTGTCCTTGCAGCAGAGGGGCTCCAGCCCTCAGAGCATCTTCATGGCCTCCTTTGGACCCGTTCCAACAGGTCCATGTCCTTCCTGTGCTGAGGACTCCAGAGCTGGACACAATGCTCCAGGTGGGGTCTCACCAGAGCAGAGCAGAGGGGTGGAATCACCTCCATCCACCTGTTGGCCACACTTCTCGAGATGCAGCCCAGCATGTAGGTTCTGCTTCCATACTTTCCTCTCTTCCCTCTGGGCATGAGCTGCTTTGAGCTCCCTGACCGCCTCCCTGAAACGAAAATCTGTTCTTGACTGAAGAACAATGAAAACAACATCACCATTTCCCAAAAAGACTGATGACAATTGTATTAGTTCTATCTGATAAACAAATGAGTACACAGAATTTCTCACCATCTCTTTCCATCATTTCATCCAGAGAACATGTGCCAGAAGTCGGTGCTAGCCTTAAAGCACGGTCTTCCTATAGCTTGGTCTCAGACATTGGCTTCCTCTTCAAGTTCTGCAAAATGGAAACAAATCCTCATTTATCATCAGTTGATAGCTCAGCTGGAAGTGGAACAAAATAATTGAACAACACTGTCCACTCCCTGTTCTATAAAAAGTTTTTCTAGTCCCCTTAAAATGCTTAGATTAACGGTCTTTTTTCTTTCCATCCAGGCAAATCCTTTTATAAGACTGATGAAACCCCATCCTTTGGTCTGAAAACAGTCACGACCTTATTTCATATGGCCTGAAGCCTGACAATATCATCGTAGTCCAGGGAAGGTAAGTTGATATTAATTTCTTTTTGTGGTGTTGTTGGATAATTCTGATATACTGAAACACTAAAAAAAAGTTCTTTACCTCTGCCTAAAAGTAACTTTCTGGGAAACTTGTCCCTGATGACATGAAATAGCTCTGCTGCTAGTCAGGAAAGCTGCTAGAGTTTAGTGTCTGTGGTTGGCCATCATAATCCAAGGGCGAAATTCTGTGTTTCTAATGGGAATTAAGGCTGTGTAACTAAGAGCACCAGGTGGTCCCTAACAGCAGAATCCAGACTATTGTTTTTTAGATTTATGTAGTGTTTTATGCCTATCCCAAATGTTGGCTACTGGTAATTTCTGCTGCTATTGTTGCTTAAGGTCATCTATAAATGCAAAACGGTTCTCAGTGGGTACTTGACAGCAGTAACCTAGATAAATATTTTCATTTACATAAACATTGTCTTAACAGTTCAGAAACTGTAGTAAATAGTCTCAAATCCCAGAAGCCATCTAGACATTACAAGAATTACATTGTTTTTTGAAAAAGATTGATGTGCTGCATTATTTCATTGGTCACAGTCCAACACAAGAGGGTGGACTGATGAAAGAGATGCTTAACACATCCAGGGTTTGTGTTGCTTTCTTTTTTCTAACTGTGCTAATAGATGAATTTAATTTGTTTTTCAAATTTTTATGTACCCTTACGCAACGAAAGATAATCTAACTGGACAGGCGCAAACAGTGGAGACCAACTGGCTTTTAAAAGCAAACCCAAAGCCAAGAAACCTCTCTATAATTGCCACAAAGTACCAAAAAGAAATGAAATTACTTTCTGCTGACTTCAGAACACAAACAGTGGCATTTTATTTATTAAAAAATGGATGCCCCACAGAGCTCAGTTTGTAGGTGAGTAGCCACAGGTCCCCATACTTTGTTGTACATGCTCTTCATAGCAGAAATGTACTCCTGCAAGACCTCTTGGACTCACAGAGTTTCTTCACTCATGCAGTGCTGCTCCACCAGCCTGTGCCAAAAACAACTGGGCTCCAGGCATTTCAGAGAGGCTAAAGCTAACAAAAAGGAAAATGTGCTAAATATGGTGCGGGTTGTTTGCATTTGTTCTCTGTAACTCATTTCTTGTAAGACCAAGAGACCCATCCCATACACAGGCACTTTGAGGATTTAGCTTTGTTTCAGAAAAAGCGCCTGTGTTTGAACAGATCCAGAGAGGCCTTGGGTCACCTCTGCGGAGATCCCTGCTTATTGTTTATGTGGCATAAGCTGAGCACTTCTCTTTGCAGATGGACAGAGCTGCCTCCTGCCTGCTCTACGGCCTGAAGCCTTGTAGATGATGAGGTTTAGGTGGAGTCGACGTGGCTGAATATCTCTTTAGGACAGGTTCACTGACACGCTGTCTTCCAGGGTTGCCATACCAGCCTAAGAAAGACTGAAATGAACACCAGGAGGTGAACATCCCCTCCTCAGGATTCTGGTGTCCTATTAGAAGAGAAATCCAGCCATCGATTGCCGTTGACTCCTTGTGTGTTTTCCAGACCCTGTGCTCTGTGTACATTTTGCAGCCACGGCGTGAGTGTGCGCTGGAGCAGAGCCCTCTGAGTCATTGCATCGCTGCTGTGATCTGTTTATACCCAATCTCAACAGCTAATCCTTCTAATCCTCAAACAATCATTTTAGCCAATACTGTAGCTGTTCAGAATTAGCTGACAGTGCTTCTGTAGCTCACACTTAATTTAAATCACCATTGTCTTGTTGTGAATCTCCCATATGACCCAGTGACTTGACTGAAACAGGCACAAACTTGAACGTAAGATGCTCTGTCTAAGCATGAGGAGGAACTTCTTTGCTGTGAGGGTGGCAGAGCCCTGGCAGAGGCTGCCCAGAGAGGTGGTGGAGTCTCCTTCTCTGGAGACATTCCAAACCCACCTGGACACGTTCCTGTGGGACCTGCTCTAGGTGGACCTGCTCTGGCAGGGGGCTGGAGGAGATGATCTCCAGAGGTCCCTTCCAACCCCATGTGATTCTGTGCTTCCGTGACTCCATACGAATACATCACAAGTTCACTCGAAGTATGGGTCTGCAAGCACATGCACACATAGATGTAGCCATCTGTGCCTGCATCTGTTTCATATGTTTGCATTATAATTTAGAACTGCCTAATGTTGCTTGGTGTTCATCTTGGGGCACCTGAAAGAGAGTTTCTTTGCAGGAAGGACTGGTCACCCTACAAAACCCAAGCTCTCTGATATGGTGCTCAGATTTTGCATCTGGATCCATTAGTCATTTCTCAAAATCTAGGGCAGATTTACTTATGGCGGGGGGTCCTTCTGTGCTCTTTTGTGGGCCACAAACTGGGATTAAGCAAAGACCTTCAGGAGTTAGAGGTGTCTTGGCTCTTTTCCTTCTGGGCAGATGTTCATTACCAGTTCTTTATTAGTTGTGATGAGATTACAGGTGTCAGGAGCCCAAACAACTATTTTATAGTCACATATTTTGCCAGTAGAAAGAAGAAAAAAAGCATTTCTTTTTGCTTTCATAATCTATAATATTAAGGGGATGACTACTGACCTAAATCTCCTACAGTCTCTTTTGGAGGAGATGCTTCTCCGTTCTTCGTTTCCTCTCTCTCTGTGGGAGCATGGTAATTCCTTCCATCGTCTGCAGAAACTCCTGCCTCCCAGTTATGATTTTACTGCTTTGAAACTGCAGCTTGGGAGTTAGATCCTGAATTTGGACCCAGCCATAAGCACAGAGCTTCCCCAAAAGCTGCCAGACTTTCAGATTCCTCAATTTTAACTGGGCTTTGACCACTGACTGAGAAGTTCAGACAATATAACTGTGATTTTCCAAGTATTCTGTGATTACCACAGGCTTTTCAAGAGATTGACTGTCCAGGTACCTTGAGCTTATATCTATATTAAAAAGCTAGGAAATAGATTAAATGCCCTGATGCTCTTTAACCCTGGTTTTGTCACTGTCTCCAGCCAGTGATGGAGCTCAGGCCCAATTGCAAAGTGAAACTTGGTGATGACAACACTGCCAAGTATACTTCATGGGATATAATCTGTCTTTCACAGAGTAATTTCCATTAAATTCAATTTCCTGCATCATTATATTGTAAAGAGAGAGGAATCTACTTGCTCACAAATTGCTCTGAAGGCTCGGAGCACAGAGGCAGTGAATTACACTCATTTGATTGCTAAAGCTCAGCGAATAGAGAAAGTCCTGAATCACCCTTAAAATATATTTTACTGAGTTTTATTTTATATAGTACTCCTTCCGGGTATCTGACATATTGTACAATGTAAACCTATAAAATAAATATTTAATAAAATAAATATTTAAGCGGAATTAGCCAAGGCGGGACAAGAAAAGCTGTAATTAAGTACAGAAAAGGAACAGAGAGAGGAGGATTTGTTCCAAAAACAGGGATTGGGAAAGAACTGGGAAGGTCCTGCAGTGAGTTTTCACAGGTTAAATAATCTTCTGCCTCTCTGTCTGGATATAAGTGTCCATTCTTAACGAGCAGCCGGGACAATGCGATCAATTCTCTGTGGGGTGAAAAAGGACAGTGTTTTCTTGCCCATCTTCTATTTCCATGTGGGCAGCCTCACCAAAAGCCTCCCCTCTCCCCGGCGTCGTGTGGGGCGAGACACGGAGATCACTGGTCCCTTCTGGCTTCTCCACAAGCAAATTGGGAAGAGGAAAGTGAAACTTCCCAGGGCTGCCCGATGCCAAGAAGGAGGAGGAGGAGGCCGCTTTCATTTCTCCAGGCTCTCCCAGGCCATGTGCACCAGAAAAAGGCAGCGGGTTATTTTTAGGCACCAGCTGCATCTTCTCCAGCCTATTCCTGGGGCACGCTTAATATCACTGCCTAATTTGAGCAAGGGTGACAAGGCAGGTTTGGGGAACGGCATGCTGAAGTGTAGAAATTCTTCTGGGAACAGTAAAAAGCTTTTCAGCTTGAGGCTGTTGCATTATTTCAGAGACGAGCCCGTGCCTTGTATTCCCAGCACTGGTTATCTGTCAATGTCCAACAAATATTCAGAAAAGTCTCTTGGGTCTGCTGTCTTGCTAACCTACCACACACACTGCTCAGGCAATCTAGGGCCTGCTAAACTACTTCTGTTTGACCATCTATGGCACCGCCCCTCACCAAAATTCTTAAACACTGATTCAGAAACACCACAGCTAAACTGACATGTTATAGAATCACAGAATCATAGAACGGTTTGGGTTGAAAGAGCCCTTAAAGATCATCCAGTTCCAACCCCCTGCCCTGGGCAGGGACACCTCCCACCAGACCAGGTTGCTCCAAGCCCCATCCAGCCTGGCCTTGAACCCCTCCAGGGATGGGGCAGCCACAGCTTCTCTGGGCAACCTCTTCCAGTGTCTCACCACCCTCACAGGAAAGAATTTCTTCCTGAGATCTCATCTAAATCTCCCCTCTTTTAGTTTAAAAGCATTACCCCTCACCCTATCGCTAAAGAGTTCCTCCCCATATTGCTCAATGAGGCTACATTGCCTAGATTTTTCAGGCTTTCTTAGAGTTATTTGTCGGGCAGAATTATCTATTGGGCTTTTTAGGATTTCCCAGGTTAATATTTGTAATGGGGAGAGAAAAAGGGGAGTTAATTTATGGCATCACTTGGGAAGGGGCACCATTGTTCCGCTCACCGACACTGCCGATCTGTTCCAAGGGGGTTTTGCCAACTACAGTCAAGATGTCTGTACCTTTACTGAAATGTGTGGATTTTTAGTGAGACTGAATTATCTCACAGTTGTCACTGTATTCCTGTGTCACTGTATTCCTGCAATGAATACAATTTCAGACACACATCCCCCTGGCCCCTGTTACAAACCATGCTGTTGTGCCAAGAGGAATATGCCAGAGAAGGCACCAAAAAGGCCATTGCAAGAGGAAGTCCCTGATCCATCTCAAAATTTTCTTTGCTGCTTTGCTTATACAAGAGGCACCTAAGCCATGGAGTGAAGGCATGTTGCCTCCACCACATGGCAACACCCTAGGCAAAGGGCATGAGGATGAAAGAAGCTTAAGTAATTTGTTAAGAGACCAAACTCATCAATAGCCAGAGTTTCGGGCTTGTGTAGGATGGGTGGAGTCACACCAAAGCCTCTTCTCTGCCTGGTGAGGACCAGGAACCTATGGTCTCCAGCACTGAAGTTCAGAGCTCCAGGTGCCAGTCTATTGCCCAGTTCCAGGTGGTTTGTCCTCTCTTTTCTGACCACAGAAGCCACCTTGGAGCTTCCTTTCCTTTTGAAATTGGGGCACGCAGCTTCTGACAAGACTCAGTTAGCTACTCAGGTAGTTCTGCTGGTGGCCACCACTTACCCTACGAAGACTGCTGAGCCCTGTGCCTTGAGAACATCCTCACACTCTGTCCTGAATCCTTGTTTGGCAAAATCTCCCAGGGAACGGTAGCAGTTTTGACTGAATGAGGTTTCTAGGATCAAGCCACAAATAAATGATGTTCATTGCCTTGCAGTCATATGGAACTTGGCTGATCATTGTGAAAATAAGAGTTAAGACTGAAGCTGAGAAAGAATAAGACACTAAATTATCATTGTAGTATACAGAAAAAACACCAAGTGTTCAGATTTCCATTGCAAAACTGCTCTTTTTATGCTTTTTTTTTCACAATGGGTCAGCCTGAAACTTGGCTCTGAATGGGAAAATGTGTCCATTTGAGCAAACGAGCTTCTAGTCCGCATGCTTGTTTGTTAAACTTGGCCAGCTGGGGAGCCTAAAGCCTTAATTAATGTCACTTGTGATATTAAGAGGCAAATAATAGAGCAGCAAGTCAATTTGTGAAAGTGAAGACAAAAAGTCAATGGGGAGCATTAAAGCAGTTGTGTGGGTTCCTATGGATTTCCGTCAGATTCACAAGAAATGCTCTGAAAAAGCAGGGAAAGAAGAAAATGACATTTTCTCTTTGTATTATTCTATACATGTTTCTATTCAGATCTTGAGAGTAGTAGAATACTTTCTAGTAACAAGATAATGTGTCTAAATGAATTGCATGTTACCTGTTGCCTGTCTCAGGAGAAAACAAGGAGCAAGGACAAGACTTTTTTTTTTTTTTTGTTTTGTTTGCAGAGTCTCGGGCTAATTGTCTCACGTAAATAGTTCATTTGACAGAGGAGGAAGTTAGGTCTATGAAGTTGTTCAACAACTTCAGTGTTGAATTTATTGCAATCTTTTTGGCTTTTAAAACAGATATGCATGTTTCATATGAGATGCATTCTGGTTCGGGAGTGTTACTTTCCAAACCATCCAGGACTCAGCTGGTTTTTTGCACATGTAAAATTCAGCTGGGTTTTGTTGAAAAGTTTATGAGTTCTTCTGTTCTCTGAGTAAAGCCGAGCATCCGAGAGAGAACTGGGGCTTCTGACTTGGCTTGAGTCCGCGTCCAAAAGCTTTATCTACCTTAGACAATGCAGAACTGTGGACCCTGGAACACAAAACTGATGAGACTCTCCCAGCACAAGGTGCTTCCTCATTTCTGACCTTTCTCTTGCTGAGTCAGACGCAGTATTTGCCAAGCAGGGCTTAGTTCAGGTCAAGCACAGCCACCATTAGCTTTGAGAGAAGGGGCAAAGTCTACATTTCCAACGCAGAGGCTGTTGTCTACCTGATAACTTGCATTCCCTAAAAACCCATAGAATTTTTCTTCATTTCCCCACTTGAAAAATGACCGTAGGTACAAAGGCTCTGGGCTCTTTGGCTGCCTGGGAATTTGGATCTTTGAGGAAGTTAATGGGATTACCCAAGTGATGAGGGACTTACCCATGTGAGAAGAGGTTTAGGAGGGCTATCCCTTAACCCCCTTAACTCGGCAATGACGTTCTGCATCTGCGTTGGGAATGACTCAGTTTCCATTATTCCTTCTCAGACAGTCTATGGTATTCTCAGAGAAAAGGAGTTCCTAAAATGGCAGTGATTTTCACTCTGGTCATATATCACTTGGCTTCAGTGGAGAGATGGTGTAGTGTCAATCCTGGAACCCTGCTAAGCAGAAGCAGTTGTCTTCTTTTTTGCCCCCGGACATCTGGTCACACTGTGGCTACAGCTGTAGGTCTGGCACCCACAGCAACTTCTCAGGCTGAAATTTATAGTGTTTATTTTAATATTTTAAAAAGGAAAACTTTCTCTCTGAGAGAGTCTAAAAATCAAGAGAAAAATGTGGATTTTTCCTCAAGAGTCAGCACAAAAAGAAAGGCAGGAAAATTCTGTATCTGACAGATAATCATGTTTTGTAAAAGCAAAGCAAGAACGAATCAGAACTTTAGCCAGGTATAAGTTTTCCCATAACAAGTGATATCCTTATGCACTGATGTTAAAAAGCAAAACAGAAGAAAGTCTCTGATTTGGTGTCTGAAAACAGAGTCGTTATTCTCTGTAGTACAAGTTGGCCATGCATTTTGCTGCCAACATGGTTTTTTTTTTTTTTCCAAATCTCTGAAGTCCTAGAGTGCTACTATGTAAAAGCAAATATTAATGTTTTAGATAAATGGATCTATCTATTTAATAAGTTTCTGCTGTGCAAATATTTGTGTTACATGGCTTTTTAAGAATTTTAATATTTCTTTGGTAAGTTTTGTTTTCTTCCTAAAGTACTGTAGCAGGAATTGACTGTAGTATTAGATAAATGCCAACTGGTAAAAAGCCCATATCATGAGCTAAAACCACCCAGTTTTGTTCTGAATGGTCCGTGTTTCTGTGCATCTCAGGGTGACAGTCAGATGTTGAAGGTGGAGGGCCACCAGCCCACTAACAAGGTGGCCATACCTCGAGCGTAACTCAGAGGCAAGCTGGAAACTTCACTCTGCTCTGAATATGACTCCAGCCCATCTTCCCAGGAGCAGAGGGGACAAATCACTGCTTGAGGCTCAGCTGAAGCCAGGCTCCTCGCAGGGAGGCCAGGACCACAGTTACATTCCTGGGGAGTTTACTCAGATTACTGGTGGATACCCATTATCTCACAGAACCAGTCAACGTTATTAATGCTGGAGCCTATGGGAACGCAAACAGGTATTTGACTGAACTGTGGGGACAGAGTAGATTAAACTTCTAACGTCTTCCAAATTCGTATCTTGGCTGCAGTTCAGCCTCTGAGTAGACAAAGAGATGAATAACCTAAGTGCTAGTCCCATCCCTCTTCTCTTACACCATTAGATCCCACCACCGTCAGCTGTGCAGGCAGCCTCAGCACAGACACCAAGATAGAAAACAAGGGTAAAAAGGTGCAGAGAATGACTAAAATACTACAGTTAGTGTACTGAATGATCTGATTGCCAAGGTTTCCCAAGTAAGGTGAGGCTGCATCATGCCAGGAGGAGTCAAGGTAAAAGAAGAAGGACATGGACCTGTTGGAATGGGTCCTGCAGAGGGTCACGAAGATGCTCAGAGGGCTGGAGGACTTCTCCTATTGTTGGAATGGGTCCAGCAGAGGGTCACGAAAATGCTCAGAAGGCTGGAGGACTTCTCCTACGAGGACAAGCTGAGAGAGATTTGGGGTTGTTCAGCCTGGAGAAGAGAAGGCTCCTCTGGGGAGACCTAATAGTTTCAGCCTGGAGAAGAGAAGGCTCCTCTGGGAAGATGTTAGAGCAGCCTTTCAGTCCCTAAAGAGGCTACAGGAGAGATGGGGAGGGACTCATTATAGGACAAGGGAAGAGGCTACAGGAGAGATGGGGAGGGACTCGCTATAAGGGGTAATGGTTTTAAACTGAAAGAGGTGAGATGTAGATGAGATATTAGGAAGAAATTATTTCTTTTGAGGGAGGCGAGACACTGTCCCATGTTGCCCAGAGCAGCTGTGGCTGCCCCATCCCTGGAGGGGTTCAAGGCCAGGCTGGATGGGGCTTGGAGCAACCTGGTCTGGGGGGAGGTGTCCCTGCCCAGGGCAGGGGGGTGGAACTCAATGATCTTTAAGGTCCCTTCCAACCCAAACCATTCTATGATTCTTTCATAAGTAGGGGAGGCTTGGCAAGAACCTTCTCTTAAAGCAGTGCTTTGTGAGGATTTTAGTACAATTCATTTCGTTTAAGGGTGATGTTGCTTCGATAAGCTGTGTGGGAGAGGAGTAGGGTACTCAGATAGGGCTACCTGTCCTGTGAGCAAAGCTGGCCACCATCCAACCCAAACCATTCTATGATTCTTTCATAAGTAGGGGAGGCTTGGCAAGAACCTTCTCTTAAAGCAGTGCTTTGTGAGGATTTTAGTACAATTCATTTCGTTTAAGGGTGATGTTGCTTTGATAAGCTGTGTGGGAGAGGAGTAGGGTACTCAGATAGGGCTACCTGTGCTGTGAGCAAAGCTGGCCACCAGCTTTGAGCTGGGGGCTACCACTGCTGCTCATTCTGCGCCTGCCCTTCTCTGCAGCCCTTCAGCATCGCTTTGCAACTGAGAAGCCCCAAAAAATCCTCAGCCCCTCTCCACAGTTGTGGGATGGCTGAAGAATTTGTCGGCCTAGGGTCTGTCAGAGTAACAAACCCTGGGGCACATCTCTCTCCAAGCTCATACGGCCTCTATTTGATTATTTTTTTTAAGGGATTATCCATACCATTAAGCAAAATACACAACAGTCAACCTATTTATGTCTGATTATAGCTTCTATTAGACCACCTGAAGCATGCAATAATTGCCCTGAAGTGCATTTCCTGATGAGCCATTTATTGCGTTTTTAAAATATAAAATACTTATGAGGGACGAACCAACAACAGAATCCAATAAAAAATGGGCAGTAGGGTTCATTTTTTTATGCTGGCACTCTTTAATATATGCAGTTTGCCATTCTAACAGCCAGTCTAAAAGCTAGTTTCACTGAAAAGCGTTTAAGGCATTTTACCTTTTTTGGTTAAAGACTGAGGACATTGATTTCTACTTCGCAGATCCCTTTTTTCTTTTTCTTTTTTTTTCTTTTTTTTTGTTTGTTAAATAAAAGAAGATATAATACGGACACGTGGTTCCACAACCTTCATTACGACTGCCTCTGTTTTGGCATACAGTTTGTTTAATGTGTTATCTTTTCCCATCTGTAAAGTATGTTGTTTCCCTTACAGACACATTCATATTAGAGAAAACAGAAGGATGAAGTATGGTCTAGTGAGGCAGGATGTCAAGGCACAATAAACATTAAAAAAAAGAAAAAAATAAAAGACTTAGCAGAATAAAAGCAAGAGGTGGGTTGCTTTTATTGTCTTTGGTGATGATAAAGGGTTTTGACATATGGCCTTTATCCATGGGAACAAAAATACTTAGCCTGAAAAATCCCAGAGAGGTCTGTGTGACCAATTTCAAGGCAGACGAAAAAAAATTCTTCCAGAAAATAAGCAAAAGAGCTGTTTGCAGTGCAACAAATGCTTACAGTACTAACATGAATTGTGAAATCACTGGCTGTGACTGATCAGAGTTCATTAAAAATAAATCTTGGCCCAGCAGTTTTAATAAATGGAATGAGCAATAAAGGCAGCAATGATTCGCTTTTTCTCATGCAGAAAACTGTCTGATTTTGCATTTTTCACTCCGCCAAAGGATTTCTGCTGAATAAAACTGATTCTGGCATCTGATGTAAAAACTCAGGTCTGGCCTTTCTGAGGAGACAACGGGGGACAGCAGCTTTGTCAACTCTTCAGAGCCTTTCAAATGTAACTTTTTTTCTAGAATTTATTTTGGCATTTAAGACTTCGTGGGGAAAAAAAACCACAACAAAACAAACACCAACCAACAAAGCCACATTTTCTGTTCTGCCTGCCAAGGAAAGGTTGAGAACGCAGGTATAGAAGAGGGCTCTGCTCGCTCCCATCGAGGAGAGCTCTGTCTGAGGGCTGAAGGATCTCTCATGTGGAGTCAAGTGTTACCTTGGCTGAAAAACTCACCGTAGAGAAGGTAAACAAACATGGTTGGGATTATTCTTTCCTTCCCTGCCATCCTTTCTTCCTTCTCTGCTACACAGTCACAGAATGTTATGGGGTTGGAAGGGACCTCTGGAGATCATCCAGTCCAACCCCCTGCCAGAGCAGGGTCACCCAGAGCAGGTCCCACAGGAACGTGTCCAGGTGGGTTTGGAATGTCTCCAGAGAAGGAGACTCCACCACCTCTTTGGGCAGGCTCTTCCAGGGCTCTGCCACCCTCACAGGAAAGAAGTTCCTCCTCATGTTTAGATGGAACTTCATGTGTTCCAGTTTGTGCCCATTGCCCCTTGTCCTGTCACTGGGCATCACTGAAAAAAGACCATCCTTCTCCATTGCTGTCTCCACATCGTCCTAAGTCTGATTTGCACCTTTGAGGACCAGCAATCCCTCTTACAGCTCCTCTGACCTTGAAGATGTTTCATAGCTCAGGAAAGCCAGCTCCTGAGAATTATGACATTTATGAGAGCAGAGATTTATCAGTAAAAACACCATCTGGAGCAAGGTCTCCCCATTAAATGATGCACACAAAGCAAGCTGAACATTGGGGTGGCAAAGACGACTGCTCTAAGCCAAGGTGAGGCAAGCTCCCATTAACCTGTGTCAGGGTTTTCCCACTTTTGGGTAAGGCTAGTGCTGGATTCACTGGGGAGTCAAAGGGACAAAGGTGGTCTAAAGCTCCAGAGAGACAAAACCTGGTCTGAAGCCCAACAAAGTGGGTGGAAAGTCACGCACTGGTTTCATAGAACCATGGAATGGTTTGGGTTGGAAGAGATCTCAAAGATCATCCAGTTTCAACCCCCTGTCCTGGGCAGGGACACCTCCCACACGATCAGGTTGCTCAAAACCCCATCCAGCCTGGCCTTGAACCCCTCCAGGGATGGGGCAGCCACAACTTCAGTGTGCTTTGGAACATCTCTGTAAGTGGGGAGGAGCAGGTAGGTTCTCTGTGGACCTGCCATAGCACCCCTGGATTTTTGGGGGGCAAATCTCTCTTTTAAATCAAAACACTTGCCATGAAAGCACAAACTCAGCCTGCATGTGGAAGAAGTAGTGATGTCTGGAGGGTATGGGTCATTTATACACTAAGGAAAGACACTTAGCAAAATAAATGGTTTTAATAAAGTAACAATGTTTGCTTTTCCTTTGCTGCAGCAGAACACAGAGCACCTTCATGAAAGGTCCTCGAGGTTAAATAAACTACACTTAGTCAAATACCTTACAGTTAAAACCCAGGGCTGCTCCTGCACGAGGTTGGGTCTTTGCTGTTCTCCCGGGGATCATAACTCAGGCAGCTTATTTCTTTGCACCTTGTATCTCTAATTAAAAAAAACAAATGGCAGGTAAATGAAGGCTCAAGCCAGACTGACACACGTCAGCGGACATGCTAAGGGTTTGTAGGTTCTGATGATCTTTCTTGGCCGAGTTTTCTCACATAGGAGGTGTTGGGCAAGAGCTGCCCCTGCAAAGCTGCCAGCACATGCCCAGAGGGGTACATCACACACCTATTTTCAGGACTTCTCTTTTGAAACCCGATTATTTTTTTTACCATTTTCATTCATTTTCTCAGAAGTGGCAACACGCTGACTCATAAACGAGTTTGATACCAGCAGCTTGATGCAGTAATTTCTGTCCTTTAAGCTACCCAGAGCAGGGTGGGTTTTTTTTGCCTGCAGTCCCTTTAGCTGCATGGCCAGCTCCCTAAAATATCCCCCCTCATCTCGATAAAGATCCCCTAATTTTTACCCATATTCTAGGCCTTGGATGCAGGACAAGTCCCGGTTTATCAACCCCAAGAAAGACTGTGGGGAGGGAGGAGCAGCCCCGCCGTGTTTTTCCACACAACCTGTTCCGGTAACAAGCACTCCCCCGCAATGTTTGCTGACAGATGTTCAAGGCTTGGGGAAAAATAAAAAAAAAAATAAAAAAAAATTCCGCTTTCAGCTGATGGCTGTACCACCACTTTTGAAATAAGTGTTAGTTCCAGGCTCCTGAGTTCACGAGGGCAAAGAAACAGCAGGAGGGAAACAGGCGAACCAGGTAACGAGGGGGAAGAAGAAAATGGCAAAATAAAACCTTGGTGTTGACAGAGCCGACAAACATAGTATCTCCTGGGCAGCAGGGAAGGAAAAAAATAAAATAGAGCTGGGTTTGTAAGAGCTGGAGCAGTGACCTTCAAAGGGCTGTGTGTGGCTTTCAAGTTAAGCCACCACAGAGGTCCAAACTGCCCACCAGGTCTTCTTGGATAGAACTTCTTCTTAGTTATCACATACGTGCCCTGACAGTGCTTGGGAGGAGGAGGGGATGGATATCCCTTCTCAGGAGGAGAGGGCATCTGTGAGGCACGGACCATGTTGGGGGAGACCAGGGACCTGAGGTTTTGTGGAGCCTGTACATCTCTTTGAGCACAAAGAGAAGTGTCCATGAAGTCTGGGTGACACCAGCAAGATGTCTCTCATTAGGTGACCTGGTTTAACAGTGCTGGCTGTGGCACGGGGCAAAATCCTATTCTGGATGACAGAAATTCAGCGTGCAAAGTGTTTGTGATGGACAAACTTGCTGGGATGGACAAAATCACCAAGATCTTTGAGTCCTGCTGACGCCAGTGGGAATTGGGCGAGCAACCAGTGTGAACATGAAGTGCTGCATGAACCAGGCAGGTCAGCAGTCTTCAGTTCCTTCTGAATTCCTGGTCCTTAGCTAGGACTGGTTTCTCATCTGGCATAGCCTGGATTTTCTCTGAGGCTACTGAAGCTTATCCAGCTATACCCCAGAAACTGGATCATGCCAGGGAGGATTAATCTAGAGCAGTGAGACTTCATGTCATTGCCAGTTTGTTTGTTTTGAGGTTTTTTTTAATTAGCATGACAGAATTATTTGTGTAGGAACTGGAAATCCTGGGAGCATATCCATTTCACCAAACTCTGTGTTGGAAGGGGTTCCTCTGCTCGTGGGCAGGCTGTAACACCATGAGGACAATCCCTTTCTGTCTTTGCTTCCTTCTTCCCCTCTCCCAAACAGGCAGAAGTGACTGGAAAGACTATTCATAATCTTTCTCAAAATTTCCCTTGCCTTGCCTTTCCTTGCCTTGCCTTCTTTCCCCTCTTTTTGCCAGCTGAGATATCTATTGAACGGCAAAACCGCTTATTTAATCTGAGGTTCAAAGTAAACTAGCTGTGCTATCACCTTGTACATATCCTTATCTTCTCCCACAGCGTGGGAGTACTTGTTTACTCACTGCAAATGTTGCAGTGATTTGCATGCCTACTTTTTCCAAAAAAAAAAAAAAAAAAAAAGAAATTGAATCAAAGCGTTAATAACTCACCACCAAGCAGTGCTCATTTTTGTGAAGTTTCATCCATACCCCAAAATGCCGCATGAACAGCAGATTGCTGAATATATTAACTTCAATATAAGACTGAGAAGCAATGTCAATTTTCAGCTCTAACAACCCTTGACATTACCTGCTTAAAGGTGCAGATATGTAGTTTCTACGCCGTTATTCTGGGAGATGGATTAATTCAATAAAAGTTAGCAACAATCTTTTTTCTTTTTTTTTTCTATGCACAACACTTTTTACTAATAAGATTCCCTAAAAGACAGGCAAAGTTTAGATGTTTTCCTTTGCTGCCGATGAATCATCCGGCCATTTGGATGTGCTGAACTAATGGGAATTCCAGTAGCCAGAGCCCTGTATGCTGGAGAGAAAGGGAGAGGTGCGTAACGTGAGGGAGGGTGCATCACCCCTCTCTCCACAGAGACATCCAGTTTTGACATATTGAGGCAATACTAGACAGGAGAGAAAAAAACTCTAGGCCGGGAACTATTCATCCCATTGCCTCTGTGGTTCTGGTGGTAATTGTGATGAATGGTGCTAGAAAAATTTTTGAGTTTTATGGAAGCACTTCGGCCCAATATATTTTTATTTTTTTTTAAATTGAATCCTTAGCACTTCAGCAAAGGCAACAATGTTTTCCCAGGGAGTACTGGGGGAAGAATGTCTCAAAATGGAAAAAATAAGTACAGTTTCCATGATTTATGCCATTTACTCTGCAAACATAATATGTAGAGCAGAACTTTGGCAGGTGTTAATCAGTATATTTTTCTTCGCACCAGTAGAGCTGCTTCAGCTTATACCAGCTGAGAATCTGGCTCGGTGTATTAAATATATAAAAAAAAAAAACAACTGGGTCTGGCTTCCTGGTCTTTTGTAGTAGACACACAAAACTGTTCGTTATTGAGCTGTGGCCTTGAAAAGCAATCTCACTTCTCAGTATTGGCAGCAGGCTGGAGAAATGGGGACATGGTGTGCTGAGCTCCTGGGTGGAAGAAATGTTTTCTTTCAAACCATAACGACCTTTTTGGCCATCTGAAGGAATATGTTCAAGCTTCCTTGGCAAGCGAAGGTGGGACGCTAGCCAGTTACTACATGAAGGCTTTGAAGATGGAGGGAATAATAAAAGAGGGGGGGGGGAATTAAAGAGGAAAATCTTTTTTGTTCTCAGATGGGTGGCTGAGGAGTAACTCTTTGTCCCTCTGCTTTGGAAGCAGGAACAGAAATTGACCTGATACATCAAAATCAATACATTTTTCTGACTGTTCCTTACCACAGATGTTGAGTCTGGTTTTTACGGTACTACAATTTTTTAAAATAGGTGCCATTGGCTGCTGAGAGTGGCTTTAGGTGGTATTTCTGATCTGTAAATGGTTGTGGACTCAACTCTTTGGAAGGTGGTGTACATTGTACTAGGTGGATCGGTTGAAACCCTGCCTGATATTCCTGACTTAAGCAATGTGGGGAAGAGACAGGACATAATTTGGGGGAAGAAATCAGAGATTCACAATGGGGAAACAGGAACACTGTTTTGGCAGAAATGCTATAGATGCACATGTGTATTAGTAATAGAAACTGTCATTTGCAAACAGCTGATGTTCAGAAAAAAAAAAAAAACATAAGTGAAAAAGTAGGTAGAAGCTGGAAAGAAATGGGGGAGCTATAGAAATATATAGGCACTATTTATTTTTTCTGATCCTTAAACACATTCCATTTAATCAAGAAGATTTCTCAGGATACACACAGAGAGGTGCTGGTTCTTACGCACTGAAACATGAAAGCAGATTCTCATAATGTGAAGCTCCTGCGAGATCTTAAGGTCACCAAAAAAAAAAAGTGAGCTTTACATAACAAATTTTTGGGGAAAGGATATGAAAGCTTAATGGGTTTGAATGTCAAAGTCTGGTGTCCACTGACTGAATGCTGAGATGTTGCAATTGTTTGTTTTGGAAGGAATACGCTTTTGAGTAGACAGAGCACACTATTTTAAAGATTAGAACTCTCCTTAATAAGCAATATTCTCTTACCCCAGAATTTTATTCTATCAGCGTGATCTTTAAATGCTGTTTTCTGTTATGAGAGTTTGACCTGAACTCCTAAATAACTCTATTATGTCCAGCGACCTCATTCTTACCAGGTTTTACAGGTCAGTGGTGAATTAAGCAGCCAGCTTCCTGCTAATTAATCCTATTTAGTTAAAGAACTGTTAGACTGCATTATCTTATCTCTGTTAAAAGGAAGTTTTTACAGGATTGGCACCAGATTACTCTTATGAATGACAACCCTCCATCCAACTTTGACATATAGTACACGAGCAGAAAGGCAGAAGAGCAGAAAAAGAGGTCAGGGCACAAATGCCATCTTGTTCTTCAGCATTGCCCCACGACTTGAACGACCAGAGTTATCCCAGCACCCAGGTGGCTTTGAAATGACACAGCCCCCAGGTCTTCCTGCCCGACAAGGCAGTGTGTTTTGGGATCATAGAATCCCAGAATAGTTTGGGTTGGAAGGGACCTTAAAGATCATCCAGTCCCAACCCCTGCCATGGGCAGGGACACCTCCCACCAGACCAGGTTGCTCCAAGCCCCATCCAACCTGGTCTTGAACCCCTCCAGGGATGGGGCAGCCACAGCTTCTCTGGGCAACAAAAAATCAATGGCACTATTCTGCCTCCTGCATTTTATGAGAAGCCATTTTCTGTGGGCATGTTCTGAGAATATCTTTCAGGAGAGGGAACTGATCAGATGTAGTTTGGCAGGGACTCTTGTGTCTATTTATATATCTCCTTAGACTTCATATTAGAAATAAATTCCAACATCTAGAGAACATGGTGAAACCATAGACATTTGAAATGTCTCTGTCCAAAGCAAGGTCACAAATGAGTGCTAGTTTTGCATACATGGACCTCCAATGGGGCAGCCACAGCTTCTCTGGGCAACAAAAAATCAATGGCACTATTCTGCCTCCTGCATTTTATGAGAAGCCATTTTCTGTGGGCATGTTCTGAGAATATCTTTCAGGAGAGGGAACTGATCAGATGTAGTTTGGCAGGGACTCTTGTGTCTATTTATATATCTCCTTAGACTTCATATTAGAAATAAATTCCAACATCTAGAGAACATGGTGAAACCATAGACATTTGAAATGTCTCTGTCCAAAGCAAGGTCACAAATGAGTGCTAGTTTTGCATACATGGACCTCCAACAGGTCCACATCCTTCTGTGCTGAGGACTCCAGAGCTGGATGCAGCACTCCAGGTGGGGTCTCACCAGAGCCTAGTAGAGGGGGAGAATTACCTCCCTTGCCCTGCTGGCCACTCTTCTTTTGATGTAGCCCAGGATGGGGTTGGCTTTCTGGGCTGCCAGTGCACGTTGCCAGCTCATGTCAACCTTCTTATCCACCAACACCCTCAAGTCCTTCTCCTCAGGGCTGCTCTCAATGCCAGAGATGATGGGTGATGGATGTCAGAGTCCAGGTGTCCAGTCAGAAACCCAAGCCCTCCAGTTGGTGTGACTGTAGAGGGGAGAGACAGACAAAGCCAACAGCATATTTGCACACACAGTCCTCGTTTCACTCCAGAAGAGCAGTGGCCCGATAGAACTGAGACCCTCTGGGTGGCAGGAAGCCTCTGTCAAAATAGCTGATACTGAGATTGCACAGCTTACTATAATTGTGAGGCCCCAGAGGGGCCTTCTCTACGTCAAGTTTTGAAATCAGTGGGTTACTTTAAATATAATGGAAGGAGAGCCCTTGTGGAAAATACCTGTGAGTACAGAAAGGGTAGGGCACTCAGTAACTGGAAAACAAATTGCAGAAATGTATTTGGTGGTTCCAGTCCATGTTGGGTGAGTTATATTTGTAGCAATAGGTTTATAGCTACTTCTCTTTTAATTTTTTTTTTCCCCTTTTTCCACTTGCCTTTTACCACTCACCACCATTAAGCCTTTCACTTCTTTGCTGTTTGGTCTGGAGTGAAGCGGACAAAGTCTATGATGGGCAGGTTCCACCCTGCCAACAGGCATATCCTGGGAGCAGGGCAGGGAGGGAGAGGAGGAAGGAGAAGGAGGTGTTTATAAATGGCCTCCTTTTTTACTGATATTTACGTATGACATGAAATTTGCAGAGCTACGTCTATGAAAAGCACACATTTAATAGGAGAGCTGTTGGCATGGGGGAACAAGATTAGACGTTCTGGGGACTGTTGAACAAGGGATGAATTTCCTCCTGAGCTGCCTGAAATAACCTCACGGCTCCGATGTCACCCTACCCAGCATGATTTTCCACTGGGAGCTGCTAGTGCCCCGGCACCAGCATCATCTGGCCACCCCAGCTGGTGGTACCTGGCTTCCGACAAAGGGTGGGCAGATGCCACTTCCAGGGTGCTGGCAGGAACAGGCAGGGGCTGTAAAGATGGGTGTTCAGGGTGGGGAGGACCAGGGTTGGAGGAAGTCCTTACAAACTAAAGAATTTGGAGTGAAACCACCCACACAGAATGTTTATAAAATCCCAGGTCCTTTCCTAGGGACACTGAGACATTTTTGTCTCTTGGATGCCATCAACGAACCCAACTGCTCATGGTTTGTGCCTGTCCTTAGCATCAGAATAGCAAATCTTGGTGGATATTTCAGATGTAGCAGGGGAAAAATTGTGAGATACTGAATGGTAACTGCTGCATTTGTGCTATTTGGTGTAAATGGGAAGTTTAGCTTGAACCCTTTGGGCATCTCAGCCACGAAAAGACCTATGTTAACAAGACTAATGAAAGAGGCAATTAAGTAAAAAGGACTAAGTTAGCACACCAGCTCCACCAAAAACTCTTTCCAGCAGCCAAATATCCCTTGTTTCTCCTCAAAAGGACCACTGCCTGCTAGAGAGTGACCACCAACTCCAAGCACGTGCCAGGCCCAGGCCTCAGGTAGATACAACTAAAAACAAAAGGTAATGAAAAGCTCTTTAATTGGGCTGGCAGCAGGCTGACATTTTTTTAATGCAAAAAAAAAGCTACTGATATCTGAATGCAAAATAATACGCTAAATTACACATGTGCTGTGATGAATTGCTAATGCATTCTGAAGTGTTCAAAACTAAAGTGCCTCTTTTCAATAGCACCAGAGATACGCGAGGCAAACCTCCTTCTGCACTAAATTTGCATTGAAAGACCACAGGAAAGCCCCATTTCTTTATGCAGGAATAAAAAAACATATACGAGGAAAAGAGACAATGAGTAAGAGGGGTGTAGGATACATGAACAGCTTCAACTGGAGTTTGTCTGGTCTGTGTCTGAGGGCTGGAAACATCTTCCTCGTTAGTAGGTATCGAAGGAATTTGAACTGCACTTCAATGTCTGGCATTTGCCTGGTGATAGAAGGAGAGAATCCTACGTATTCTGGAAAAAGTAAGAAATAATTTCAGAAAAAGAAAATGGGTTTGTGTTGAAAATGATAAGTTTTGGAAGGAAAAACATGCTTCTTTTTTTTTTTTCACCCTGGAAGGTTGCTTTCTTCCTGTTGGATGGCTGATTAAAGATCTCTCCTTTCTTCATTAATTCCTCAGCCAAAAAAAAAAAAGAAAAAAGCTCACGTTTAAAAAAATGCATTTTGCAAAAACAAGTAAACCAATCGGCAATTAGATTGTTTTGAAATTTCCCCTCCACCTTTGCCCCGTGGCTGGATCCAGCCCCTTTGTGGAGGGCTGTAGAGCGGGCGTTGGGTGTAGGATCCAGCCCAGCACGTGCTCGGTGCAATCACCTCCAGCTAAGCTGGGTTAAGGGTATCCCAGTGCACTGCTGCCTTCCATCACGTGCGGTTAAAACACCAGCCCATTCAGTTCTAAAACGAGCTCCTGGGTGTTTTTTCATCCTAAATTGACCCGTGAAAAGCAAAGGAGTCCCATCCCTCCTCCACAGGACTTACTGAATGGCGTATTCTGGAGCTCAAGGGCTTGCGAGTGACACGTAGAAACCTCTAAGGAAGCCTTAAACCAACTGACTTGACATCCACCGGGCAGGGTTATTTTTAATTCCCTGCCTCCTTTTGCACATCGGCAATAATCTCATGCCTGGCAAATTGGGATGATCTGGCTTAAAAGTTCAGCCTCAGCCACGTTAAAGAGACCAGGGGAAATGGATAGCTCATCTCTGGAAAATGCAGCCCTTTGGAGCGAGGCCAGAACTCCTTAAAAACAAATCAGCTCGTGGATTACGGCTTATTAGAGGCAAAATGGCAAAGTCATTTCCAGGCTATCTCTTGACCCACTCCTTCCCCGCCGCCGGTGGCAGGGGACAGTTTTGCTCATCCCCACTTTTGTGCCTTCGCCAAGGTGCGGCGTTCTGAAGGGCATGTGGTAATCCTGTGCTTTTTAGTACATCTGAGCACGTAAGCAAAGTAGAAGGAGCTGCTGGAAGGGCTGCGAGAAGCCTCCTGGCACTTCCCTCCCTGTCCCCAGCACGTCGCCCACGGGAGAGAAGGAGGAGGAGGAGGCAGCCAGAGACGAGAGCTGGCGGAGCCATCACAGCCACCGGCAAAGCAGAAATGGCCTTGGCATTTTCCTCCCCCTCTCTGTTAGATCTGGGTTTCCTCTGTTCCTCGTGACCCGTCTCTTTGTCAGCCCGCTCTCCTGAGCCTCAGGGATAGGACTAGAACATCTCGCCTATGAGGAAAGGCTGAGGGACTCAGGGCTTTTTAGTCTGGAGAAGAGAAGGCTGAGGGGAGATCTGATCAACACCTATAAATACGTAAAGGGTGGGTGTCAGGAGGATGGGGCTGGTCTTTTTTCAGTGGTGCCCAGTGACAGGACAAGAGGGAATGGGCACAAACTTGAACACATGAAGTTCTATCTAAACATGAGAGGAACCTCTTCACTTTGAGGGTGGCAGAGCCCTGGCAGAGGCTGCCCAGAGAGGTGGTGGAGTCTCCTTCTCTGTAGATGTTCCAAACCCTCCTGGACACGTTCCTGTGGGACCTGCTCTGGGTGGACCTGCTTTGACAGGAGGATTGGACTGGATGATCTCCAGAGGTCCCTTCCAACCCCTGTGACTCTGTGATTCCTCTGCCAGCCTGCTCGCCCACCCTGCCACCATGCTCTGGGCTTTCACTGTTTGAAACACTTTCTGTTTGAATTGCTGTGAAGTTTGTGGGGATGCAATGGGGGATGCCTGTGCCCCCACCTCTTTGAAGGTCTGGGGCTCATTTGGTCCCTGGGCACATCCAGTGTGAGTGCAGTTCGTGATAAAATGCTAAGCTTCTGTGAGACTGAAAGTTGAGGAAGGCAGTGAGTGATGAAAAGCTGTACACTTCAATTAATAGGAAAACAAAGTCACTTTGCCTGCAGGGGATCAGCTGCTTTTAAAATGTTAATGGTTTACGTATGCAGATGACGTAATCTAAGACAGATGCTGGAAGGATGCACGCAAAAAAAACCCCAAACAAACCCACGTTTATTGGGCATGTGCTACTTAACAGCAATCAAGGTGCAATTTTTCAGAGCGATAAAGTGCCGTAAATTATGCAGTGGAAACTTACCATCCTGGAAAGATAGAAATATATTTATTACCTGCCTGGAGTGGGCACACAGTGTGATGTGATCAGCAAAAAAAAAAAGGGATAACGCACCGCTCCTTCCTTGCCTTGGTGAAATACCACGTTGGATGGCTGGTGGAGCAATGCCTGGCATGGGAAGCTTTGTCATAAGAAGCTGTCTCAGTGGTGGACTGGCCAGAGACATGGGGCTCCTACCAGGAGGACATCCTGGGATTGTTGGGAAGATGCTGGTGGGAAATCAACCCTCTTGAACAGAGATCTTCTGCTCACCCACCTCAGGGAATAATCCAGCACCGTTTGTGGAGGCTTCTGTGTGAAAACACAGATTGCCTCCTCATAAAATTCTGTGTATCCAGAGCCAAAATCCGTCCTCTGCTCTTCCAGCAGGAACACTAGCAGTGTTTGGCATGTGGAATATAATTTTTTCTTTGAAGCTCTGCATTAGGACAACAGGTGTTCTAGGCAAAGCATTATTTGGAATTCAGTGGCAAGTGAAACAAATGTTATGTTGATAAATAAGAACCTCTGGGGGTTAATTTCAAAAAGCAAGACTGGGCCCCAGCAGAGGAACAAGAAATAGACTAATAATAATACTAGTGTGCCATTCGCTCTGATTTCATGTACCAGGTCACCTCATGAGGTGAGGGCTGTGACACTCATTTTCACTTTCAGATACACAGCGACACAACCACAACGAAATTCCCTGGTGTCGGTGAAAAACTCAAGGAAGGAGGAGATGGTGTCAAAATCTGGAGTGAGAGTGAGCTGGGACTGTTGCTCAGGATAAGATGAAGTTTGGGTATGAGTAAGAGGCAAACTCATGGCTGTATTTCAAACGGATGAAATTTCCCAAACTCTTCTCCGTATTTTGGTTCAGATGAACTGTCTTAGATTTCCACTCTAATGGGGAACATTTAAACATCAGAGCTGGAAGGGAAGGGCTCTGTTCCCAGTTCATCTCTTTCCTACAATCCCAGCGGTGGCCTGAGGTTACCCTCTGGGATGTCTTCTCCTTATTCCTTAGTAGAGTCCACCTGAAACTTTGCGTGCCCAAGGAGCCTGTCCAGGAATGAGGGAGAGCTAAAAGGGCCATGCAGTGCTGTGCCTAAGAGAGCATTTTTGCACTTGGACTTCACGTCTCTGCTCCTTGTGAGGGCTTCACAGGAGGAAAAAAAAAAAAAAAAGAACAGAAATGTGACAGTTGCCCTGATTTCGGTGTTAATGTTATTCGAGCCTTACTATTTTTATCCTTGCACAAAGCCAGCTTACGGTTCAGAGCTCAGCTGGGCTACTGCTGAGCTCAGCAGGACTGAGGAGCTGGAGCTGCTGCTCAGGAGAAGAGGCTGCTTCTGCCTCTTGAGAAGCAGGACAGCAGCTGAGCTCCAAACCCAGCAGGAGCTGGTCTGGCACTTTCCCAGCCAGGAAAAGGCTCCTGGCTCCTATGTCTTGCTGATTTCTGAGGTCTTCAGAGGGGGTCTGGCACTTTCCCAGCCAGGAAAAGGCTCCCGGCTCCTAGGTCTTGCTGATTTCTGAGGTCTTCAGAGAGAAGGCTCCGAGGAGATAGTACCTAAAGGGAGCTACAGGAGAGATGGGGAGGGACTCTTCATCAGAGAG
Source organism: Calidris pugnax (assembly GCF_001431845.1). Lineage (NCBI taxonomy): Eukaryota > Metazoa > Chordata > Aves > Charadriiformes > Scolopacidae > Calidris > Calidris pugnax. The sequence goes on along the minus strand of NW_015091133.1, from coordinate 809,090 downwards.
TGTAGTCATAGGGCAAGGGGGAACTGTTTTAAACTCAAAGAGGGGAGATCTAGATGAGATCTCAGGAAGAAATTCTTTGGTTTGAGGGTGGTGAGAGCCTGGCCCAGGTTGCCCAGAGAAGCTGTGGCTGCCCCATCCCTGGAGGGGTTCAAGGCCAGGCTGGATGGGGCTTGGAGCAACCCGGTCTGGTGGGAGGTGTCCCTGCCCAGGGCAGGGGGGTGGAACTGGATGATCTTTAAGGTCCCTTCCAACCCAAACCATTCTATGATTCTGTGACTCAAAAGCAGTGAGATCCATGCCTCAGTGGCAGAGTCCAGCAAAGATTTCTGTGCTCCAGCAACTGCTCCTCAGGGAAGCAACAACCCTCCTCCCTGCACAGCAAGAGTTTGTAGCCCTCTCTGAGCTACAACTCCCAGCAGTGAATAGCCCTGGGGATGGTGGGGTGACCTCAGGAAGAGCTGGAGCCCCAGGGTCCCTGCTTTGCCTCACAACAGACTGGTGGTAGCTCACAGCTGTGGGAGGTGATGGCTCTTGATGCAGGTGGCTCCGTTCAGGACCCTGCTGGGTCTCAGCCAGAGCAGTGGCAGCACTGATTGGAGTCTTCTCATCAGAAGTGGCTCCCTGCCCTTCCCAGTGAGGGGAAGACATGTAGTAACAACCTTCTTGAGGTACCAATCTGTGAAACTTCTGTGTTCCTAGAGGAAAAGTCTTGGGGAAAACATGCCTCACTGTTTTTGCACCACTGCCATGCTCCTCCTTTCTAACTTGGATTTAAAAAAAAGGTGGGTTTTTTTTTTTCCAAAGTATCCTACTTTTGCTTTAAAATGTAGCTGATAAATTGCCTAGTTCCTTTTATTTTTTTCTCTCCATGCTCTGACTAAACGCTCTGCTCTGACAGTATTTTGCAGTTTGAATCCAGCATACCAAAGCAGCACAGGGTGGGGAGGAGCAGGGCTTCCCGTGGGGGACAAGGACACCCGTGAAAGAAAAACAGGAGTGTTGTGGGTGGGTGTTTTGGCAAAATACATCACTGCATTCTCGTTTGTGACAGCAGCATCATTCCAAACCAGGTCCTTGTTCCGGCTGCTGTTGTCAGCACTGGGACAGCTGGAAATGATCTCTGGTGGGGAAAAAAAAAAAGAAAGGATTCCGGGGAAACAGAAATTAAAGGGGTGACCTCTTAATTTTTGGGTGACAGTTTGGCTGGGAGACTGAGAAGCACATCAAGCTGACTAAGATTAAGAATAGGTCCCTGTTGACTTCTTGCAATTTTGGAAATGCCACACAACACCGGGATTCACCAGTGCACATTGGGCCAGTATGGTGGCATCCCATGGGCATCAGAAAAGATATTGATTGCTAAGATATCTGACACAAACCGTGATTTTCAAATGGGGGCATACCGAGGCCACCAGGAGCCCTATTTCACAGAATCACAGAATCTTCTAGGTTGGAAGGGACCTTAAAGATCATCTTGTCCAACCGTCAACCTAACTGACAAAAATAGACACCCACACAACAAACAAGGAGCACCATCACTAAACCATACCTCCCAGCACTACATCAACCTGTCTTTTGAACCATTTTTGCACTTGGACTTCACGTCTCTGCTCCTTGTGAGGGCTTCACAGGAGGAAAAAAAAAAAAAAAAGAACAGAAATGTGACAGTTGCCCTGATTTCGGTGTTAATGTTATTCGAGCCTTACTATTTTTATCCGTGCACAAAGCCAGCTTACGGTTCAGAGCTCAGCTGGGCTACTGCTGAGCTCAGCAGGACTGAGGAGCTGGAGCTGCTGCTCAGGAGAAGAGGCTGCTTCTGCCTCTTGAGAAGCAGGACAGCAGCTGAGCTCCAAACCCAGCAGGAGCTGGGAGCAGGAGCTGGTCTGGCACTTTCCCAGCCAGGAAAAGGCTCCTGGCTCCTATGTCTTGCTGATTTCTGAGGTCTTCAGAGGGAGAGAAGGCTCCGAGGAGACCTTATAGCAGCCTTTCAGTACCTAAAGGGAGCTACAGGAGAGATGGGGAGGGACTCTTCATCAGAGAGTGTAGTCATAGGGCAAGGGGGAACTGTTTTAAACTCAAAGAGGGGAGATCTAGATGAGATCTCAGGAAGAAATTCTTTGGTTTGAGGGTGGTGAGAGCCTGGCCCAGGTTGCCCAGAGAAGCTGTGGCTGCCCCATCCCTGGAGGGGTTCAAGGCCAGGCTGGATGGGGCTTGGAGCAACCCGGTCTGGTGGGAGGTGTCCCTGCCCAGGGCAGGGGGGTGGAACTGGATGATCTTTAAGGTCCCTTCCAACCCAAACCATTCTATGATTCTGTGACTCGAAAGCAGTGAGATCCATGCCTCAGTGGCAGAGTCCAGCAAAGATTTCTGTGCTCCAGCAACTGCTCCTCAGGGAAGCAACAACCCTCCTCCCTGCACAGCAAGAGTTTGTAGCCCTCTCTGAGCTACAACTCCCAGCAGTGAATAGCCCTGGGGATGGTGGGGTGACCTCAGGAAGAGCTGGAGCCCCAGGGTCCCTGCTTTGCCTCACAACAGACTGGTGGTAGCTCACAGCTGTGGGAGGTGATGGCTCTTGATGCAGGTGGCTCCGTTCAGGACCCTGCTGGGTCTCAGCCAGAGCAGTGGCAGCACTGATTGGAGTCTTCTCATCAGAAGTGGCTCCCTGCCCTTCCCAGTGAGGGGAAGACATGTAGTAACAACCTTCTTGAGGTACCAATCTGTGAAACTTCTGTGTTCCTAGAGGAAAAATCTTGCACGGGAAAACAGGCCTCACTGTTTTTGCACCGCTGCCATGCTCCTCCTTTCTAACTTGGATTTAAAAAAAAGGTGGGTTTTTTTTTTTCCAAAGTATCCTACTTTTGCTTTAAAATGTAGCTGATAAATTGCCTAGTTCCTTTTATTTTTTTCTCTCCATGCTCTGACTAAACGCTCTGCTCTGACAGTATTTTGCAGTTTGAATCCAGCATACCAAAGCAGCACAGGGTGGGGAGGAGCAGGGCTTCCCGTGGGGGACAAGGACACCCGTGAAAGAAAAACAGGAGTGTTGTGGGTGGGTGTTTTGGCAAAATACATCACTGCATTCTCGTTTGTGACAGCAGCATCATTCCAAACCAGGTCCTTGTTCCGGCTGCTGTTGTCAGCACAGGGACAGCTGGAAATGATCTCTGGTGGGGAAAAAAAAAAGAAAGGATTCCGGGGAAACATAAATTAAAGGGGTGACTTCTTAATTTTTGGGTGACAGTTTGGCTGGGAGACTGAGAAGCACATCAAGCTGACTAAGATTAAGAATAGGTCCCTGTTGACTTCTTGCAATTTTGGAAATGCCACACAACACCGGGATTCACCAGTGCACATTGGGCCAGTATGGTGGCATCCCATGGGCATCAGAAAAGATATTGATTGCTAAGATATCTGACACAAACCGTGATTTTCAAATGGGGGCATACCGAGGCCACCAGGAGCCCTATTTCACAGAATCACAGAATCTTCTAGGTTGGAAGGGACCTTAAAGATCATCTTGTCCAACCGTCAACCTAACTGACAAAAATAGACACCCACACAACAAACAAGGAGCACCATCACTAAACCATACCTCCCAGCACTACATCAACCTGTCTTTTGAACACCTCCAGGGATGGGGCCTCAACCACCTCCCTGGGCAGCCCATTCCAAGGCTTAATAACCCTTTTGATGAAAAAATTTTTCCTAATATCCAGCCTGAACGTCCCCTGGGGCAACTTGAGGCCATTTCCTCTCATCCTGTCACCTGTGACTTGAGAGAAGAGACCGACCCCCACCTCTCTACACTCTCCTTTCAGGTAGTTGGAGAGAGCAATAAGGTTTCCCCTCAACCTTCTCTTCTCCATTTGTCTCTCCTAATATGCCCAAATGGACTGTGGTACCTTCCAGCTCTTTGCTTCCTCACAATAGGGCTCTCCCATCCTTTTGGTCCATCACTGCACAGCGTTTTGACTGTGTCCCCACTTGCACAGCCCTAAAACGCTGGCTTTCACTCTTTCATCTTCAAGGCACGCTGATAATTTGCCTCTAGGCCAAAAGCACAGAGCATCTATACAACTCTAGGCGACCAAATTCAACTCCAGTATGTGTAGTGGTTGTGTATTGGCTGTTGATGTACAGGCAGCTGTAAACTAACCCATTTTTTGCCTCCCTGGGAGTTGCTAGAGATGGAGAACCTTCTTTCACAGCAACCCAGGAGTCTTGGGTGAGATGCGAAGCAGCAGGGGTAAACTAACCCATTTTTTGCCTCCCTGGGAGCTGCTAGAGATGGGAAACCTTCTTTCACAGCAACCCAGTAGTCTTGGGTGAGATGCAAAGCAGTGGGGGATATGCCAGCTGAGGAATTTACATTGTGCCTCTGCCCAGACATTTGTGAGCGTTACTTCAACAAGCAGCTTTAATCCGGAGAGGCAGGGAATGTGTACATCTCACATTTTGATAGTTGCTAAGAATTGCATCCCGGGAATACACACGTCGTTTCAGTGCACATGCTCCCGTTCTGTGCAAACATGCCCTCCGACTGGGAACATCCTGCACATTTTGAACAGTGAGGGTAATTAGGTAATGGAACAAATTTTCCATAGCGATCCGGTTAATTTCCAGCATTCATAAACTTGTAATCAAGACTGAAAAGTGCCCTGACTCCATCAGGAGTCGCAGTCTTGATAGTGAAAGTGCTTGGTAAAACGGCTTTTGCTTTGTAGTAGATGAAACTAAATTATGGCTTTGAATCCATGAAGCCAATTCTGTTTGAGTGAACAGTAACCCGATTTCTGCTAGTTCATGTTGTGTATTTTGACACTGTGGTTTGCTGTTCCAAAAGCAAGGACAGCTTGTTTAAATCTGAAATGATGAGCTCCTCCAGCTCTCCCGAAGAAAAGGCAGAATGCTGAAATCCACTGGAGTGCTCCCACACGAGCTTAATGCATTGTAGGATAAACAAAAACATGGAAAAGTAAAATTGGCATAAAATCCTACTGGTCATAAGAAACTGGGATTGCATGAATGCATGAGTCATGAAATGTTGGGGGTTTGTCTCTCCTATGTGGGTAGAGAGACTGAAGATTTCAACTCTCCTACATACATTTTGGAGCACAATCTCGTGAGGAGCTGGGGGTGTTCAGCCTGGAGAAAAGGAGGCTGAGGGGAGACCTTCTTGCTCTCTCCAACTCCCTGAAAGGAGGGTGTAGCCAGGGGGGGTCGGTCTCTTCTCCCAGGGAACAGGCCATGGGACAAGAGGAAACGGCCTCAAGTTGCACCAGGGGAGGTTCAGATTGGGTATTGAGAAAAATTTTTACATGGAAAGAGTTATTAATCCTTGGAATGGGGTGCCCAGGGAAGGGGTGGAGTCACCATTCCTGGAGGGATGTAAAAGCTGGGTAGGCATAGTGCTTAGAGACATGGTTTAGTGATGGGTTTTATGAAAGTTAGGCTGATGGTTGGACTAGATGATCTGAAAGGTCCCTTCCAACCTGGGCAATTCTATGATTCTGTGATTCTATATCAATGAAAAATGTGAGCTCTTCAAGAAAAAAAAAAAAAAAAAAGAGTCTTACTCTTGGCTGCCGTATGAATAGGAACATCTGGATCTTACATAGTGCATTTTAATCACATTTAGACCCCAAGGGCCAATATGGGTTAAAACACAACTGTATCTGGGTGTAAACCACAACTGAATCTGAGAGCACGGCTATTTTTCATGCGGGTGAACTAGAGAAGAGGAGTTTGCCAGGACCGCACCGTCCCACACATTACAGGGTGGGATGTCCACCTGGAGGAGGTGCTTGCTGGTGCCTCTGACATCTCCTGCCTCTGAGTACTTACATTCCCAGCTCTGAAAAATCCTGCTTAAGAGCTGACCCTAACACTCCCTTCCTCTGGGAGCAAATGATGATGGGTTTATCTACTCGAAGATACTGCCATCCCATACAGGGAATCTCATCAATGCTTACAAATACTTCAAGGGTGGGTGTCAGGAGGATGGGGACAGTCTTTTTTCAGTGGTGCCCAGGGACAGGACAAGAGGGAACGGGCACAAACTTGAACACATGAAGTTCCATCTAAACATGAGGAGGAACCTCTTCACTTTGAGGGTGGCAGAGACCTGTCAGAGGCTGCCCAGAGAGGTGGTGGAGTCTCCTTCTCTGGAGACATTCCAAACCCACCTGGACACGTTCCTGTGGGACCTGCTCTGGGTGACCCTGCTCTGGCAGGGGGTTGGACTGGACGATCTCCAGAGGTCCCTTCCAACCCCAGATCATTCTGTGACTCTGTGATTCACTGGTGTATGTAGGCTATGAACTCCCCAGATGATGTGTCTTTTGATAGATGAACTGTTTGAAGCCCTGATCTCTCGCCTTGGCCGGTGACTGTTGCAGCAACACACATGTTGAATGCTACTATTTCATTTAACACATATTTTCTCAGCAGAATTGCAAAAAAAAGCCAAAAAACCAACCAAACTACTGGCAGGCTCATCAGAAAATTCTGATAATTTGGCCTACTTTAAACTGTACCTTTTCGAAACAGCGCAGCATTTAGTCCAAACATTGACATTTTTCTCAGGATGAGTAAAACATCTTTCCAGTAAAAACTGGCAGAAGGAAAATAAAGCTAATAGAACAGTAGTACTTTGAAAGCACAAAGATTCCTTTTATTTATCTTTGAAAGATTGTTTTCTAGACATCTCCGAGCTTTGTTTCAGTCAAAAAACCTTAGTATTGACCGCTCCAGCAGCCAGTGCTAATTCCAGTACTAATTCCTAGTATAGACTACTCAGGAAACATAATGATTTTTGATAGTGTCAAGCAAGGAAATAAACTTTGGAAATAGATCAGTGTGAACTATAGGATATCAAAGTATTAGCAGACTACTTTGTGCATGCAAAGGTGGGGTTGGGCTGTCTTTAGATCTGCTGAATGACTTTGCCCTTAATTCACAGCATTTCCCATCCAAGCCCAGAGCTCTCTGAACTTCTGCCCCGTCGGCTGATGCCTCCTCGGTTCTCCCCATCGCCTGAATTCTCCAGAAATCTCTATCTGGAGACAAAATGACACATTCCCGTGCTATCTGGGTGGAGAAGAGCTAGGAATATTCTTCAGTCCTATAAGCTGCTGCTTCCAGCAAGATAATTGTGTAGCAACACAGCGCATGGTCCAAAGAAGTTTTCCGGTGATTGCTGCCCAGCCGATGTCTTTCCATCCCTAGCAGGCAGAGAACACAAAAATTAGGTCAAGATCTCATTTTTAATGTTTTACTTGCCCTTGGACTCTGCACAAAACAAGGGGTTATGAAGCAGAGATGCTGTGCCAGAGGTGGGAGGACAGGGGGCTGCCCCTACCCCCGTGGCCACCAGTGCTCCCATTGCAGCCAGGGCTACCAAGGGGACCCTTGTTGGTCCACGCTCCGTGCACTGCACATCCAGCCACCTGGAAACGGTGCTTTTTGGTGTCCGTCTTGCCAAAACCTATTAGTTTTTTTATTATATTGAGCATCTATTTTCCTTTCTAACATTGTCAAGAGGAGGAGAGAGGAAAAACCATCGTGATGGTGCTGCCATTTGTCTCTATGCTATGAATTACTGCCCTTAACAGAAGGATTAGAAAGAAATGGAAAAGAGAAGGAACGATATTATTAAACTTTTCATGACAGAATTGTGATAAAATTGTGCTGAATCTTTTATCCCAACTTATCGGAGGGAGTTTTTTAGGCTTCCTAAGCATTTGTGGTCGTCTTTGTCTCTGCCAAGTCAATTCCAGACAGGAAGCTGCTGCTTTGAATACCTGGTGATGATAGCAGTATTGATATTTATTATGGTTTTAACCAAAACAAACACCTCTGGCTGAGCCAACAGCATATTTTGGACATCAGTGAATCCCCTGATTATCCGTAGGTACCACCCGTTGGCTGTGTTGGCAGAGCAGCTGTGACACACAAACTCGATTCCTCTTAGGAAAAAAAAAAAAAACAACCAAAAACCAACAAAGTGGAAGTTTTGCTACATCTGAGCACCAAACAGGCACCAATTCCTGGCACAGACACAGCCAAAAAGTCGCATTTTTTTGCTTTTTTTTTCTGCCAAAGAGTGCACGTTGCTTTTTCAGGCACCACTAACACTCCCTTCCTCTGGGAGCAAATGATGATGGGTTTATCTACTCGAAGATACTGCCATCCCATACAGGGAATCTCATCAATGCTTACAAATACTTCAAGGGTGGGTGTCAGGAGGATGGGGACAGTCTTTTTTCAGTGGTGCCCAGGGACAGGACAAGAGGGAACGGGCACAAACTTGAACACATGAAGTTCCATCTAAACATGAGGAGGAACCTCTTCACTTTGAGGGTGGCAGAGCCCTGTCAGAGGCTGCCCAGAGAGGTGGTGGAGTCTCCTTCTCTGGAGACATTCCAAACCCACCTGGACACGTTCCTGTGGGACCTGCTCTGGGTGACCCTGCTCTGGCAGGGGGTTGGACTGGACGATCTCCAGAGGTCCCTTCCAACCCCAGATCATTCTGTGACTCTGTGATTCACTGGTGTATGTAGGCTATGAACTCCCCAGATGATGTGTCTTTTGATAGATGAACTGTTTGAAGCCCTGATCTCTCGCCTTGGCCGGTGACTGTTGCAGCAACACACATGTTGAATGCTACTATTTCATTTAACACATATTTTCTCAGCAGAATTGCAAAAAAAAGCCAAAAAACCAACCAAACTACTGGCAGGCTCATCAGAAAATTCTGATAATTTGGCCTACTTTAAACTGTACCTTTTCGAAACAGCGCAGCATTTAGTCCAAACATTGACATTTTTCTCAGGATGAGTAAAACATCTTTCCAGTAAAAACTGGCAGAAGGAAAATAAAGCTAATAGAACAGTAGTACTTTGAAAGCACAAAGATTCCTTTTATTTATCTTTGAAAGATTGTTTTCTAGACATCTCCGAGCTTTGTTTCAGTCAAAAAACCTTAGTATTGACCGCTCCAGCAGCCAGTGCTAATTCCAGTACTAATTCCTAGTATAGACTACTCAGGAAACATAATGATTTTTGATAGTGTCAAGCAAGGAAATAAACTTTGGAAATAGATCAGTGTGAACTATAGGATATCGAAGTATTAGCAGACTACTTTGTGCATGCAAAGGTGGGGTTGGGCTGTCTTTAGATCTGCTGAATGACTTTGCCCTTAATTCACAGCATTTCCCATCCAAGCCCAGAGCTCTCTGAACTTCTGCCCCGTCGGCTGATGCCTCCTCGGTTCTCCCCATCGCCTGAATTCTCCAGAAATCTCTATCTGGAGACAAAATGACACATTCCCATGCTATCTGGGTGGAGAAGAGCTAGGAATATTCTTCAGTCCTATAAGCTGCTGCTTCCAGCAAGATAATTGTGTAGCAACACAGCGCATGGTCCAAAGAAGTTTTCCGGTGATTGCTGCCCAGCCGATGTCTTTCCATCCCTAGCAGGCAGAGAACACAAAAATTAGGTCAAGATCTCATTTTTAATGTTTTACTTGCCCTTGGACTCTGCACAAAACAAGGGGTTATGAAGCAGAGATGCTGTGCCAGAGGTGGGAGGACAGGGGGCTGCCCCTACCCCCGTGGCCACCAGTGCTCCCATTGCAGCCAGGGCTACCAAGGGGACCCTTGTTGGTCCACGCTCCGTGCACTGCACATCCAGCCACCTGGAAACGGTGCTTTTTGGTGTCCGTCTTGCCAAAACCTATTAGTTTTTTTATTATATTGAGCATCTATTTTCCTTTCTAACATTGTCAAGAGGAGGAGAGAGGAAAAACCATCGTGATGGTGCTGCCATTTGTCTCTATGCTATGAATTACTGCCCTTAACAGAAGGATTAGAAAGAAATGGAAAAGAGAAGGAACGATATTATTAAACTTTTCATGACAGAATTGTGATAAAATTGTGCTGAATCTTTTATCCCAACTTATCGGAGGGAGTTTTTTAGGCTTCCTAAGCATTTCCCGGTCGTCTTTGTTTTTGCCAAGTCAATTCCAGACAGGAGGGAGGGAGTTTTTTAGGCTTCCTAAGCATTTGTGGTCGTCTTTGTCTCTGCCAAGTCAATTCCAGACAGGAAGCTGCTGCTTTGAATACCTGGTGATGATAGCAGTATTGATATTTATTATGGTTTTAACCAAAACAAACACCTCTGGCTGAGCCAACAGCATATTTTGGACATCAGTGAATCCCCTGATTATCCGTAGGTACCACCCGTTGGCTGTGTTGGCAGAGCAGCTGTGACACACAAACTCGATTCCTCTTAGGAAAAAAAAAAAAAACAACCAAAAACCAACAAAGTGGAAGTTTTGCTACATCTGAGCACCAAACAGGCACCAATTCCTGGCACAGACACAGCCAAAAAGTCGCATTTTTTTGCTTTTTTTTTCTGCCAAAGAGTGCACGTTGCTTTTTCAGGCACCATGTCATGGGCAGGAGGGAGGCAGAATCACGTCAAAGGCAAAGTAGGTGTAGCTCAGTCAAGAAAATACTAAGAAATCACGTTGCTTTTTCAGGCACCATGTCATGGGCAGGAGGGAGGCAGAATCACGTCAAAGGCAAAGTAGGTGTAGCTCAGTCAAGAAAATACTAAGAAATCTGAAATTTGGCAGAATTCACCTAGAAAGTGCACTCCTTGCCGTGCGGCCGAGCTGAATGAAGAGCTCACACCGAGGGCTTTATTAGACATCTGAAATTTGGCAGAATTCACCTAGAAAGCGCACTCTCTGCTGTGCGGCCGGGCTGAATGAAGAGCTCACACACAGGGCTTTATTAGACAAAATACAGAAATGCATACAGAAACACATTTATTGCAATTAATGCTCGTTATCTCTAGAGCAGGACGGGGAGGATGGGCGAGGGGAAGGGACTAATTGACCCATATTGTGCAAAACTACAGAGAGACACAGAATCTTTAGTTCCTGTTAATTGCTTGGGTGGTACAAACAACCCAGGTGAGTAATACGATTGAGATTCTGTCAAAGAATTCCTGCTCACATTGAGGAGTTAAAAAAAAAAACCCACTTTTTTCCTTCCGAAAATATGTATTCATCATTAAAGGGACAGAGCGTGTTCATGAGCTGAATTAATGCTTTTTCAGCCAGCAGCATTACCAGTTTCCATCATAATTAGAACGATCTCCGTAACTCATGCAAATATTTCTGAATTTCTCGCAACGTAGTTCGCCCTAATTCAATTTCTTGCTACAATTCTTTAATGACTTCTACTGATTTAAAGCGAAGTGGGCCTTCAAATTCAGGTAGGGGAGAAGAGGAAAAAATCTAGAGTATACACATACCCTAAATAAAGTGCTGTGCTGATAAGGTTCTATTTCCCCTAAATTTAGACAGTTTGTCCAAAAAAATACGCACCTTCTATCTGTGTCTGTTAAATAGGGGAAGAGAAGTGAAACGAATTGCACATCAATGCAAATAATTCTGAATTTACACGATGATGAACATCCCGCTCACCTTTCTGAACTGGGAAAGTGCAAACTGGAAACCAGTTCCCCTCCTCTTTCAAGTGAGTGGGAGGAGATTTGCAGGTGCTCACCCTGAGAAAGGGCCAACTGCCTCGACCTTCACTGTTCTCCAGGTGGAACTTCTCCCTGGTTTTCTTCTTAGGTCTGCAAATAAATAACAACTTCAGAGAGGTTAAAACAAAAAATCACGTTTCCTGGGGAAAGGGAACAAGATACACACAAAATAGCAAATTAAACCCGACGGGCCGGCGTAAATGCAGTAATATGTTCTGCAGTTCTTGAAACCCTGCTAAAATTTGATGGCAATGTGCTGAGAAACCCAAGTTAAACAAAATGTTGGCTATTTCTAGCCAGGGGTTCCTCCGTTTCTTGGGGATGGTCTGGTTTGATATGGGATGAGCTGGGAGCTCCTATTGTCATCCTTGTTCTAGAAATCAATCAGTCACCAGCTGCAGTGATATCGATAATTTGCTTATTGATAAGGAGGTAGTTACTCCCTTTGAAAGATGAAACCCTGTGCTGTGGTTCTCTGGGTAAAGCCAGACTGGGAATGGGGAGCTTCTCGGCTTGGATGCGTTTTTACCTCCCCAAATTTCCCAAATATGCACCGAGGGCAGGCAGACCCCCTTCTGGGTGAGACCCTCCATGACCCCCCCTGCCCTCGACCTCCACCTGGGGAGCTTCGAGCACCTCCTCTGCCCCCCAGGGGGACGGGATGGTGGCCGGTGTGAGGAGATGCTGGTCCTGCATCCTGGTGGAGATTGAGGAGATGCTGGTCCCACATCCAGGTGGAGATTGGGGGGCTCCCGGTGCTGAGCAGAGAGAAACAGCCCCCCAGCTTCCCCCCTCCCCCCGCGGCAGCGGGTCGTGGGCTCCCTTCAGCAGGCCAGGGTGATTAAAATTCATTATTTTTTAAATACTGAATAAGCAAATAAGCTGGTTGAACTCATCCCCAGCCTTGTCCCGCGGAGAAGCTGGGGACAACCCGTGCCCCTGTCCCGGGCTTATAGCGCCCATAGTGAAGTAATAAGTAATAAGCAATTAATTAGGGTGGCGAATTAAAGCTTAACCCCCCCTTCTCCCCCCCTCCCCACATCCACTCGCACTGTTCCT
>NW_015091133.1:794935-795554 GCF_001431845.1 Calidris pugnax | reverse complement strand
CTTAGTCTGCATAAATAATATAAATATATGTCGATTTGGCACTTTTGAACAGGTGAAAAGCCAACAGATCCGCCCATTGTGATGTTAAAAGGATTTTTTAATAGTGATTCGTTTTAAAATAATTGTTAAAATAAAAATGGAATTGAGGATAATGTAGATGTTTAGATTGTATGTATATATTATATATGTTTGGGGGTTTTTTTGTTTTTTTTTTTTTTTCCCCGCTCCGCAGGTACAGAAGTTGTACTTTTTGGGGAGGGGGGGTGTTTTGCCTGGAAGGTACCGGATTGTTCGTGGTTTTTGGGAAGGAGGGAAGGCAGGGAAAGAAGGAGGGAGGGAAAAAGAGGTAGGGAAGGAGGGAAAGCAGGGAATAGGGAAGGAGGGAAGGCAGGGAATAGGGAAGAGGGAAGGCAGGGAAGGGGGGCCGGCCCCCGGCAGGTCGCGCTGGCCCTTGCGCTGCGCAGGCGGCTTTGAAAATCACGGTCAGGAGCCCAACAGCCCCAAACCACAGGGTCCGGGATCCCTCGGCATCTGCTCCTCGGAGCTGGGGGGGCCCTTTTGCCAAATTCCAGCGCTCTGGTATGAAGTTTGGCTGGGATGACCGGGAATGTCGGGAGGG
>NW_015091133.1:792938-794152 GCF_001431845.1 Calidris pugnax | reverse complement strand
CTGCTGACCGCTGCTTTTTCCTCTTATTTTATTTATTTATTGTAATTTTTTAATTTTATTGCCGGGCGCGGAGGGGGTGCGCACCGCTGCTGACCGCTGCTTTTTCCTCCTATTTTATTTATCTATTTATTTATTTATTGCCGGGCGCGGAGGGGGTGCGCACCGCTGCTGACCGCTGCTTTTTCCTCCTATTTTATTTATCTATTTATTTCTCTATTGCCGGGCGCGGAGGGGGTGCGCACCGCTGCTGACCGCTGCTTTTTCCTCCTATTTTATTTATCTATTTATTTATTTATTGCCGGGCGCGGAGGGGGTGCGCACCGCTGCTGACCGCTGCTTTTTCCTCCTATTTTATCTATCTATTTATTTATTTATTGCCGGGCGCGGACGGGGTGCGCACCGCTGGTTTTTCGTCCTAATTCATCTATTTATTTATTTATTTAATTTATTTTTGCCGGGCGCGGAGGGGGTGCGCACCGCTGCTGACTGCTGGTTTTCCCTCCTATTTTATTTATTTATTTAAAATATTTTTTGCCGGGCGCGGAGGGGGTGCGCACCGCTGCTGCCCGCTGGTTTCTCCTCCTATTTTATTTCTTTATTGTAATTTTTTTGCCGGGCGCGGAGGGGTGCGCACCGCTGCTGCCCGCTGGTTTTCCTCCTAATTTATTTATTTTATATTTTTTTTTGCCAGGCGCGGAGGAGAAGGGGACCCCGGGGGGGCCAAGGAGGAGCCGGAGCTGTTGCCGTCCATCCCGGCGGAGGGGGGGGTGAGGAGGAGGAGGAGGAGGAGGAGGAGGAGGCGGCCGGGGCAGCAATGGCAGACGATGAGAAGGCGGGCGGCGGCGGGAGTTACGCGGGGGGCTGCGAGAGCGCGCAGTGCAACGTGCTGAGCTGGGAGCAAGTGCAGCGGTTGGACCGCATCCTCAGCGAGACCATCCCCATCCACGGCCGCGGGAATTTCCCCACCTTGGCCATGCAGCCCCGGCAGATCGTCAAGGTGGTGAGGAGCAGGTTGGAGGAGAAGGGCATCGCCCTCCGGGACGTCAGGCTCAACGGCTCGGCCGCCAGCCACGTCCTCCACCAGGACAGCGGCTTGGGCTACAAGGACTTGGACCTCATCTTCTGCGCCGACCTCAAAGGGGAAGCCGAGTTTCAGACTGTCAAGGACGTGGTCTTGGACTGCCTCTTGGATTTCTTACCCGAGGGGGTCAACA
>NW_015091133.1:791212-792862 GCF_001431845.1 Calidris pugnax | reverse complement strand
GGGGTGGGTGGCCTTGGAGGTGGGGGATGTGGGGTGTTGGGGGGGGTGAGCTGACTGGAATACCTGCCAGAAGGAACCCCCCCTCTGCAGGGCAGGCTCTCTGGTGTGCTGCCCACCCCGGCCAAGAGGAATATTCCCTCCTCCCGGAGACAGGTTGCTCCCGAGGCTGGATGCCAAATGCCTTTAAGATTTATTTTTTTTAAAGGTTTTTTTTGGTTGTTTTTTTTCTTTTTGGAATATGGGGTGGGTTTGTGGAACCTGCAGTGCAAGAGGAGCGAAGGCTTGCTGAGTTGTGTTGCTTTTTTGTGTTTGGGTGGGTTTTTTTGTTGTTGAGAGGGAAGAGAGAAGTGGAAACCGATAAAGATTTAGTATCTGGTGGTAGCGGTGACCTTTTTTGGGTGGGAGTGTGTGGATATATGCTGTGTGTGCTCCTTGGGCTTCGCATGTAGATGTGTTTAGAAGGGATGGAAGGAAGCAGAGTTGCATGGCATGGTCCCACCTGTCATCCTCTTGTGGTGACAGCACTCCAGGCTCTCTCACCTTAAGCCTTTCTTCCCTGGTTTGTCTCCACAGGCTCCTTGAGATCTGGCATGAAACACTAGGATGGGGTGGAGGTGGGGATGGGGGACACACACACCCCAAGAAACGCAGCGAAGGGGAAAACTCCTCCATCTGTATCTTTTCTTCATTTGCTCATTCTGTCTTTCCAATCGCAGGAGGCTTACGTGCAGAAGATGGTCAAAGTGTGCAATGATTCAGACCGGTGGAGCCTCATCTCCCTGTCCAACAACAGCGGCAAAAACGTGGAGCTGAAATTCGTGGACTCTCTGAGGCGGCAGTTTGAATTCAGCGTCGATTCCTTTCAAATCAAGCTGGACTCCCTGCTGCTTTTTTACGAGTGCTCAGAGAACCCCATGACCGAAACTTTTCACCCCACCATCATCGGCGAGAGCGTCTACGGGGATTTCCAGGAGGCCTTTGACCACCTCTGCAACAAGGTAATCGCCACCCGCAACCCCGAAGAGATCAGAGGAGGGGGTCTCCTGAAGTACTGCAACCTTTTGGTAAGGGGTTTTAGGGCTGCCTCCGAATCTGAGATTAAATCCCTGCAGAGGTACATGTGCTCCAGGTTTTTCATTGACTTCTCAGACATCGGGGAACAGCAGAGGAAGCTGGAGTCCTACTTGCAGAACCACTTTGTGGGCTTGGAGGACCGCAAGTACGACTATCTCATGACCCTTCACGGCGTGGTGAACGAGAGCACGGTGTGCCTGATGGGGCACGAGAGGAGGCAGACTCTCAATCTGATCACCATGCTGGCCATCCGCGTCCTGGCCGAGCAGAACATCATCCCCAACGTGGCCAATGTCACCTGCTATTACCAGCCGGCCCCTTACGTGGCGGACGCCAACTTCAGCAATTACTATATCGCCCAGGTTCAGACGGTGTTCCCTTGCCAGCAGCACACCTACTCGACTTGGCTGCCGTGTAATTAAGGACGCCAATTAGCAGACCTGGTGGGGAGAACGTTTTCTGAGACGTAGGAAGGGGCGAGGTGCCCCCCTTGGAAAAGGTGTGTGTGTATAGGGGGGGGGGGAGGGCGTTTTGTGCAATGATGATCTTCTCTGGTTTGGTTTTTTTTTTCAAGCT
>NW_015091133.1:771060-776153 GCF_001431845.1 Calidris pugnax | reverse complement strand
CCCCGCTTCCCGGGGTGCCCCTTGGGGGGGTGGGTGGCCTTGGAGGTGGGGGATGTGGGGTGTTGGGGGGGGTGAGCTGGCTGTAATACCTGCCAGAAGGAACCCCCCCTCTGCAGGGCAGGCTCTCTGGTGTGCTGCCTGCCCCAGCCCGGAGGAATATTCCCTCCTCCCAGAGACAGGTCGCTCCCAACAATTAGGCTGGATGCCAAATGCCTTTAAGATTTATTTTTTTTAAAGGTTTTTTTTGGTTGTTTTTTTTCTTTTTGGAATATGGGGTGGGTTTGTGGAACCTGCAGTGCAAGAGGAGCGAAGGCTTGCTGAGTTGTGTTGCTTTTTTGTGTTTGGGTGGGTTTTTTTGTTGTTGAGAGGGAAGAGAGAAGTGGAAACCGATAAAGATTTAGTATCTGGTGGTAGCGGTGACCTTTTTTGGGTGGGAGTGTGTGGATATATGCTGTGTGTGCTCCTTGGGCTTCGCATGTAGATGTGTTTAGAAGGGATGGAAGGAAGCAGAGTTGCATGGCATGGTCCCACCTGTCATCCTCTTGTGGTGACAGCACTCCAGGCTCTCTCACCTTAAGCCTTTCTTCCCTGGTTTGTCTCCACAGGCTCCTTGAGATCTGGCATGAAACACTAGGATGGGGTGGAGGTGGGGATGGGGGACACACACACCCCAAGAAACGCAGCGAAGGGGAAAACTCCTCCATTTGTGTCTTTTCTTCATTTGCTCACTGTGTCTTTCCAATCGTAGGAGGCTTACGTGCAGAAAATGGTCAAAGTGTGCAACGATTCAGACCGGTGGAGCCTCATCTCCCTGTCCAACAACAGCGGCAAAAACGTGGAGCTGAAATTCGTGGACTCTCTGAGGCGGCAGTTTGAATTCAGCGTCGATTCCTTTCAAATCAAGCTGGACTCCCTGCTGCTTTTTTACGAGTGCTCAGAGAACCCCATGACCGAAACTTTTCACCCCACCATCATCGGCGAGAGCGTCTACGGGGATTTCCAGGAGGCCTTTGACCACCTCTGCAACAAGGTAATCGCCACCCGCAACCCCGAAGAGATCAGAGGAGGGGGTCTCCTGAAGTACTGCAACCTTTTGGTAAGGGGTTTTAGGGCTGCCTCCGAATCTGAGATTAAATCCCTGCAGAGGTACATGTGCTCCAGGTTTTTCATTGACTTCTCAGACATCGGGGAACAGCAGAGGAAGCTGGAGTCCTACTTGCAGAACCACTTTGTGGGCTTGGAGGACCGCAAGTACGACTATCTCATGACCCTTCACGGCGTGGTGAACGAGAGCACGGTGTGCCTGATGGGGCACGAGAGGAGGCAGACTCTCAATCTGATCACCATGCTGGCCATCCGCGTCCTGGCCGAGCAGAACATCATCCCCAACGTGGCCAATGTCACCTGCTATTACCAGCCGGCCCCTTACGTGGCGGACGCCAACTTCAGCAATTACTATATCGCCCAGGTTCAGACGGTGTTCCCTTGCCAGCAGCACACCTACTCGACTTGGCTGCCGTGTAATTAAGGACGCCAATTAGCAGACCTGGTGGGGAGAACGTTTTCTGAGACGTAGGAAGGGGCGAGGTGCCCCCCTTGGAAAAGGTGTGTGTGTATAGGGGGGGGGGGAGGTCGTTTTGTGCAATGATGATCTGCTCTGGTTTGGTTTTTTTTTTCAAGCTTGGTTAAAAAAAGCTTGATGATTCTTCTTAATAATTAACGGGAGCACGATCGAGAAAGAAACCCCCTCCCTGATAATTGGATCCTACCCCAGAGCACAAGAGGCCTGTCATTAAAAGCAACCAGCTTCCCCTGAAGTAAGTGAGGGAGGAATGCTTGATGACAATATGGGTTGGCGATACCTGCTCCCATAGCTTTGGCATAGAGAAGGTGGGAAAGCCTTATTTCCTTTTATTTTTATTCTTAACTCTAGAATGGGATCTGCAAAAAAAAAGGGAGAATGCGAAAGAAGAAGCAAAACAAAACACATAAAAAAAAAACAACAAAAAGAAGAAAAAAAATCACAAAAAATTCTTTACGTATATATTCAGGAATTAAGAGTTAGAGGCATAAAGCAGAGATAAGCTGAATAAAAATGATGTATATTGGGAATTAACTGCATTTTGGGGCTTGCAGCAAGTGCCGTCTATGGGGTGACCGTGTAGAATGTATAGCTTGCTTGACTAGGACGCTTTTCCCAAAAACAGCTTGCTCCCAACGAGCAGTAGTGGATCGGTGCAGTTAGAAAAGCAGAAACACCTACGGTGACTGAAATCCGTTTATTTCCCAGCTGTGTGCACGCCTCACATTTTAAAAATGTGGGAGGGAGCGCAGGAGAACCAGCTGTGGCAAACAGAATATTCTCAAGGACCAAAGATTTCCACAAATAAGTTATCCGAGCAAAGAAGATACAGTAGAGTATATATATATATATATATATAAAAAAGAAAAGAAAGATGTTGCTATATTTGTACACACCAACAGTAATCAAAAGTGCCTGATGCCTTCATAAAATTTGAAGTGAGAAAAAAAAAAAGATATATAGTTTTGTGGTTTAACCATGCATTTTGTTTTATCAGGGACACAAGGATTAAAAAAAACAAACAACCAAACCATAAGCTTGTGAATAAGTGGTGGAGGAAATGCCCTATTTTTTTTTTTTTTTTTCTTGGCAAATACTTGTATAGAGTTAATGTTATGTCGGTGTGCTATTATCCTAGGTACGTGTGTGTATGTGTGTATATATATGTTTGTGTGTGTATATATGTACGTGTTATAGGTGTATATCTATATATATACACACACAATATATATTAATGTGGTCTAGGAAAATGTAGCAATTAAGGAATGTTTAAATAAAGTACTACGTGTTTTCCAGTTTGCAACAGGATGTCATAGGACAGTGGGCACCTTGCAGTGAATTTTTTAACCCACACCTGAGAAATTTGGAGTTAACAACCCAGTCAGGATTAAGGTGGGATTCAGATAATGTCTTTGGTTGCAAGAACAAGGATTACAGTAATTCAGTGGGTTGCTTGTGAGCCATAATAATTCCACAGATGGAGAAACATATGACTAGCTGATTATTATTTTTTTTTTTTTAAACTATTTTGTACTGTAATGCCATTTTGACATTTAACCCACTAATGTTGTGACTGCATACCTCCATGATGTGTAATTCAGTGGAACGTGGATCAAAGATAGGTTTATTTAAACCCCCTGACAGCTAAAGAATATTGTATTAGTTGGTGATTTGAACACTAATTGTTACTATTTAAAGGAGTATTTTTAATCGAATGCGTTACGCATTCCAGGACCACTAGAATTTAGCAAATGTGAAATGAACCCTTTTTAAGAGTGTTGCACGATTGCTTAAAATTATATTTTATATATATATATTATATATATATATTTTTATGCAAATATTAAACATCTTTGATCTGGTTGTCACACTGCATTTACAATTTCAGTACTGTACTTTATTTAAATGGAATCACTTTACATTGGAACAATAACTATTCACTTTCGTTTCCTCTCCCAAAAGACCAGCAGGGGGGGGGGACAGACAAAAAAAAAAATTAGCTGTGTGATGATGACAAAAATCCCAATCATTTTTGTGGGACTTGGACACACATTAAAGGACCAGGCCTTTCCTGTGGCTAAGCATTTTCAGACAGGCAGTCCCTCATCCACTGGGTCTAGAGGTGACTCAGCTTTCTTCTTGGTTCCCACACAGACTTTCTTCACCAGGGCCTCTTGAAATTGGCATTAAAAAAAAAAAAAAAAAAAAGAAATAGCAACCTCCGCTGTCATTTTCACTTCAGTGCCATCTCTGAAGGTGTTAAATTCTTTGTTGGGCTTTGAAGACCTAATGACTAAGTGACACTTGACTCTTTAATAGTGTGCTTTTTTTTCTTACTGAGGATTAAAAAAAGAAAAAAAAAAGGGGGGGTGGGGAGGGAAATTGAGGCTTTTGAAGAAAAGCTGGCAGGGTCTGGCGTTGGAGGAGGCAGGGGTAGGGGAGAAGGAGAGGACTGGTGTCCTGGCAGCCTGTTTTCCCTGCGGAGCGAGCGAGGTACATCTATTTTTGTCGCGCTTTGTACTTTTTTTTTTTACGCTCTGGAGGCAGTTTTCACAGGAACCCGGTTTGTTTACGGGAGCCACCTTCCCGGTGGGAGTCCTTCAGGAAAGCTAAAAGCGGGTTCCTTGCCGACCTTCTCGGCGTTGTCCCTTGGAGAACCTTGCTCCTCACCTTCCTTCCTCCCCATCCTCCTCCAGCCATGGTTCCTGTCTCATCCCACCAGGGTCCTCCCCACCCCACCTCCAGCTGGAGGCTCCTGGATGGCTTTTTTTCCCCTTCTCCCCAGCTCCTCGGGAGTTTTTTGCTGGTGGAAGCCATGGGGAGGGCTGGGGAAATAGGATCAGCTGGTAATGTGGTATGTCTTCTCTGGCCACAAACTATTTGCAGCAAATAAATGACTCATCCGCTCTTTTGAAGGGGCTGGAGGATCTAGAGCTCTGCCACAACCACAGAGGGCTGATAGCACATCACACCATCTCTTTGTCCCTTTGAAGGACCCCCTTTTGTTGCGTGTGTTGTGTTTTCTTTGTTGTTTTTTTTTTTTTTTTTTTTTTTTTTTTTTTTTTTTTTTTTTTTTTTTTTTCTTATTATTATTTTTTATTTTTAATGATTGACAGCAGCTAGTTACCTTATAGTGCATGCAGCGGGGCTCTGAGCTAAACTGCACCTTTCAGCGTTTGCATTTTGATACATATATAATATGTTTTTATATATATTATATAGGTATTCCGGATCTGTTTTGCATATGTTAATGATCAAGTGGTGGAACTGGTGGAGCTTTGTTTTATCTGTGACTTAAAAGGTGCCTGGTGTTTAGAGGTGGGGAGAAGGCATGAGTTCAGGCCAAGAGTAAAATAAGAACCCCTTTTCAAAGCTGGTTTATTTCTGTGGTTTGCACACCTTCCCCTCCATAAAGTCTGACTTTTTTTCGTCTTTTTTTTTTTTTTTTAACTGGTTTTTCCCCTCCTCTTCAGCACACTGGTACTTTTAAATTTAACGACCGCATTCTTGC
>NW_015091133.1:623142-757864 GCF_001431845.1 Calidris pugnax | reverse complement strand
TTCTGAGGCTCTTTCTGACCAAGTTTGGAAGACAGGCCTTGGAAAACACGAGTTTGGGGGAAAAGCACCCGTTACCTGTGTTCTTGGTGTGTTTTTTTTTTTTTTTTGTTTTTTTTTTTTTTTGTTGTTCTTTTTCCGTTGCTTGAAAGAAAGTTTTTGATTTACTTCCTCTCGGCTCAAAATTTCATTGTGTTGGGTTTTTTTTTTTTTCTTATTATTATTTTTTATTTTTAATGATTGACAGCAGCTAGTTACCTTATAGTGCATGCAGCGGGGCTCTGAGCTAAACTCGTAAAGACAGCAGTCAAATTCAGTCTTTCTCTATTCCAACGTAAGGTGAAATATTGTTCTGAATACTTAAACCTGGAAAATGGTAGTGGCAGATATGGAGTGCTTTCCACAGAACAGTTATATGGTGGCAGAACACTTATCTTGTTGAGGAAAAGGAGGTGAAATTTTTGGCATCTGTTTATTTTGAACTCTGTTATAATAAAGCGATGTGTCATGTTGGCTATGAAACCTGGAGGAAGCAGGTTTTTTTTTTTTTTTTTTTTAAACTGGTTTTTCCCCTCCTCTTCAGCACACTGGTACTTTTAAAGTTAACGACCGCATTCTTGCTTCCTAGACTTCCATTTTTCCCATCCAATCAGATGTAAGGTTAGAACTTGTGCTGCAAGAGACAGTGCCCCTTTTAAAGAGCTGAAACTGATTAAAAACATTGACCTGATTACAGTAAAACTGTTTGTGCCACTGCTGAATTTACTGCTAACCAACAGGGCGCTAAACTTGGGTAAATGCAGAGATCCTGAAACAACCCAGAGCTTTGAAACGGGGTAATTTATTTTATTTATTTTTTTTCCCTTAGATGTAGCTGTCCTCCCAAATGCAAGAACATTTCTTCTAAAAATAGAAGGGCAATTAGAAGACCAAAAAGATGATATTTTTCTAGTTTCTCGTATTGCACTTAAATATTTTTTATCTTGCACAAAGGCCTTCACGCAAATCTTCTAAACACCTCTTACTAAATGCTTGGTTTGCATCATGTCAGAAGCTCCTACCGGTTCAAAAAAAAAAGCTTTTTTGTTTTTTTTCATTGAGAAAATGAAGTGTGTTAGATAAAACTGCACAGAAAAGGAAAAACTGTAATTGCATATTCAGTTCCTATTTGAATATATTCTTTTGTATGGTTTTCTTTATGCGGAGAGTTTCCCTTGCAAGAAAGAAAATCAGTGTACTCTTTTTGCTGTTGTAATAATGGTTTGCTAACAAAATAAATAGTAAAAATATATTAAAAAAAAAAAAAAAAAAAGGCCTGCAAATTTCAAGACAGCTTGGCTAAAGCACTGCAGGCTCCTGCAGTCTGTAGGAGTCTTGTGCAGATTTGCTTTCCCTCAGATTTCCTTACAACTGTTGCCTTCTGCAAGGCATACTGTTGCAGCAAACTGCTCCTTGGATTGCTCTTTTGGAACATTTTGACTATAGGCTTTGTCACAGACAGAAAAAAGAGCTGATGGAAACCAGACTCTAGAGGGAACAGATTGTGAATTTTGTTTACAGCATCCAATATTTGGATTTTTTTTTGTAAATAAAAAGAAGTTATTTTTTTCTATTGATTTGTGTCTGCTGTCTTCCGTGTCTGAAATAGCTCTGGCCTGCTCCTGCTGAATACCAAGTTGGCTTTCATGGGGGAAAAAAAAAAAAAAAAAAAAACACCAAAAAAAAGGACAAGGGCAGCACTTTTCAGAGAAGAGCTGCTTTCGGTCGCTTCCCGATCGGAGCACTGAATATTTCGGAAAGCTTCACCTGGTGCCAGCCAACTTCGACCGGCCACACTCCTCTGCGGAGGAACCTCCCCAGCCAGTGCCAAAAATCCTCACCCCAGCGTTGGGTCAGGTGAGGAAAATGGTCCCAAATTCCCAAAACCCAGGTGGTGCTGCCGCAGCATCCCTGTGCTCCTGCTGCTTTCCCAGTTTAGATGCTGGGAGCGGGGATCGTTTAGTGATGCCCATGCTGGGCAGTAACCTCAGGGTCCTGGATCCATCCAAGGTCCTGGATGCCCTTGAGATGCATTTAATAGAGGCTGATGCCTCCACCTTAGCCTCTATTTGGGTCTTGGGGGGCAAGTGGGTGCTGCTCCTCGGGTGTAAATGCAGGGCCAGCTCTAGGGGATGGATGATGCTGGTCCTGCAGCTCGGGGAGCTTCTGGGGAGCCGGGATGTCCATGTCCTTCAGCTGCTGAATCCATCCAGTTCTTCCTGCAGACTCCTTCCCTGCCCTACAATGCCTTCCTTGTCAGCAGAGGTATTTTCTGTTTGCCGTGTTTACAGGGGAGATGCCTCCGTAATGAAGGCTAATTTCCTCAAAAGGCACTTCAAGGGAGTATAAAAATGCTAATTCACAATGCTCGTGGCAATACTTTTTCAACCAGGGTGCCTCAGACTGACCCAAATTTGAAAAACAGTTGGCTAAGACTCTGCAGTATGTGGCTCTTACTGGGCTCATTCATACACGGCGCTGGGCTTGGAAGGCTCACCCCGGCCAAGCGCCAGCCTGAATGTGCTTATTGTAATGATGGGCGAACCTGTATTCCCCTGGAAAAACAAACAAACAAACAAGCTGCTGGGACTGCTCTTTTTTCCCTTGCCCAGCACCGGGCACCTTCTGCACAGTGACTCCTTTGAAACCTGCTGGGGCATGGGATGGGAGCATCAGGCAGCCTGGATGGGAGAGGAGGATGCTCCCGGCATCCCTGCCTGTGCATCACCATCCCCCTTCCTCCCACCCTGCTACTGGGAAAGGGAGGGGGACATGGCCCAACGCCTCCTCCTGGCCCAGTTATCAGGTATTTTAGGCAGTTTGATAAAAGTGGCTGCAACTGCCAAAGACGTAGGTGGAAACTGGGGGACTGGAAACCATCAAAGAATCATAGAACCATAAGATGGTTTGGGTTGAAAGGGAATTTAAAGACCATCCAGTTCCAATCCCCCTCCCCTGGGGGTTTTATGCAAAACACAGATATTCTCCAGGGCAAAAAAATCCCTTGGATTCCTGCAATGGCTTGGAGGGCACAAATTCCTGCTTTTTGAGAGGATGGTATGCTTTAACATACTTTGACTTCTGTTGGACTTGGGGGTGAACAATTCTTCTGGGTGAGCAACTCTCCTGATAATTCATAGAATCACAGAATGGTTTGGGTTGGAAGGGACCTTAAAGATCATCCAGTTCCAACCCCCTGCCCTGGGCAGGGACACCTCCCACCAGACCAGGGTGCTCCAAGCCCCATCCAGCCTGGCCTTGGACCCCTCCAGGGATGGGGCAGCCACAGCTTCTCTGGGCAACCTGGGCCAGGCTCTCACCACCCTCACAGGAAAGAATTTCTTCCTGAGATCTCATCTCAATCTCCCCTCTTTCAGTTTAAAACCGGTACCCCTTGCCCTATGACTACACTCTCTGATAACGTGTCCCTTCCCATGTGCTCTTTCCTGTAGGTGCCCTTTAGGTACTGGAAGGCCAATTAAGTTTGTCTGCCTGAAAATGGAGAAATCCAGAACAGCCAGTGCTTCTAAAAGAGAAAGTCTCCATATTGAACCCACACAGTCTTTCTCTTTGCCTTCTGTCTTACCAGGTGTAGTACAGAGTTGCTTCTAAAACTGAGGCTAAAGACAGCAGACAGTGAATATGGTTTGGAGACATCTCCTCATCCCTGTTGGTGTGGGTACCTGGTTTCCTCTCTCCTATTTGAATGAAGGTGACAAGAGGTGCCCAGGCTGGGAAGGCAGGTGCTCCCGAGGGAAGCAAACAAGGCTCTGCGATGATTTTCTCTCAGGGAACATGTTCCTTGGAGAAGGCACACTTGAAGAGCACTCTTGTTTCCACAGTGGCTGCATGGCCCTCGTTTTAACTGTGACTCCCCTGCTGGGTCATTCCCTCAATCCGAGACATCCATGGAGTTCCTGCAGCACGTTCTGATGTGGAAAATTAATCGCAAGGAGATCTTTTTGTAATTGCAACTGCCCTTGGTTTAACTCATGCTTTGAGGAAAAAAGTAAAGTCAGAATCTTTTTTTTAAATCTTTTGTTCTTGAGTAATTTCTTTCACTCTCACTTCTGCATTACTGTTCTGTGCTTGCTTCTCTGTGGCCTTCTCATCCCGACTCTTGCAGCAGAAGTGGAGGGACCAGCACCATGTGCTCTTCAGGCTTTCAATGATCCTCCTAGTTCTCCTGGTTGAGGGCTACTGACAAAAGGTCCGTGGGTAGGTGGGTCATTTTTTAGGTGAGGTTCAGCAAGAGGTGTGGAACATCTCCGTGTAAACAGAGGCCCTGGGTGTTGTGTGAAATGCTCTTCAGAAATATTTCAATCCAAGTGCTCCACTAGCAGTTCTTCATCACAGGGAGGAATTATGCATATAGGCTTGTACAGTTACTTGGACATCTCAAGAAGCACAGAATAACAGTTAAATGAATTAAAAATCTAGCAGAATAGCAACTGTGATTGAATCAGGGAAAAAAAAAAACGCACTGCAAGTTACTTATTAAGAATGTCAGCATCCAAACTGGTAGAGAAGCTCTTCCCCAGCCTGAAGGCTTTTGTTTGGGTTGCAGCGGGTTGTTTTTTGTAAACCAGACACTTTGCTTTGGGCTAAATTCCCCACTGGAGAAGCGTACACATCTCGTGCTCCTCACCTCAGGCTTTCTCATTTAGGAAACAAGAAGTCCGTGAGAGTTGCCTGCTTTGTTTGGTGTGAAACTGTGACCTGGCTGATTTATCCAAGCACTGTCGATAAGTAACCCTATAAATGTCAGACACCGGGGGAAGCGAAACCACGAGCTGGGACCTTCCTTCTCGCCAGCTGCTCTCTTGCCCGTCTTTATGGAACTGTAAAATTGAACCACACGTTTCTGTTTTTTTAAGATCGAGCTTTCTGCCGTGCTTTTCGTTCCTTCCCAACCCTCTCTCACCACTCACGTCAAATATTTAAGGTGGGATCTTCTCATCTGCCAAACCCATTCTGTGCCAACCTGAGCCGGAGTCACGGTCCCCTTGGGGGACGGGGTGGGGGGGGTGGCATTTGTGCTGTGTGTGAGGTGCTTGGAGAGCAGCATCTGCTTTCCTGCAGCCACTACGGGTCTTTACATATGCCACTTTTCATAAAGGTTTTAAAAAGTCATAGGGAAACCAACCAAATTTCACCCAAAACCTAGATAACCTCAGGTTGGTCTCCAGGGTCTTACAGATGGCAGTTGTCACTTGCCATTCTCTGACCTGAGGAAGAATATTTGTATTTTGTAGGCAAATGAGGAAAGCAGCATCTGCCTTGGATGATGCTGTTGCTGTGGCTTGTGTGAAGGCAGCCTGTCTGGCAGCAGAGCCTCTGCAGGGCTGGACCGGGGGCCATCTCAAAGACAATCTCTCAAGAAGAGAGAAAAAAGGACTTCAGGTGAGAAACTACTGGCAATTTTTCTGCAAAATGCACACCTGGTAATGGCTCAATGTTGAACACGGTCAGTGCTTATAAAAACTTAATGGGTCGGTGTCAGGAGGATGGGGCCAGTCTTTTTTCAGTGGTGCCCAGTGACAGGACAAAAGGGAACAGGCACAGACTTGAATATTAGAAGTTCCATCTAAACATGAGGAGGAACTTCTTTCCTGTGAGGGTGGCAGAGCCCTGGAAGAGGCTGCCCAGAGAGGTGGTGGAGTCTCCTTCTCTGGAGACATTCAAACCCCATCTGGACACGTTCCTGTGGGACCTGCTCTGGGTGATCCTGCTCTGGCAGGGGGTTGGAGGAGATGATCTCCAGAGGTCCCTTCCAACCCAAACCATTTTGTGATTTTGTGATGATACATTTCGTTCTCTGGCATTTTGTGGGCAGTGGTCATATCTGTCATGTGGCCACAGATCACCTGGTACATTACTTGCATTTTAGTTGTTGTAAGTACAGATTACTGACACATACAATGGAAGTACTCTTTAAACTGTGCTCCTTGACTGATCAGAGGGTATTCTGTAGCAGCAGCACAAAGGTGCCCAGCAGATACTCCCCGCTGCCAAGAGCTTGTTCTTTGGACTGCGAAGATATTTGCGTGGGAGCCTTTCCTATCAGGTGACGACCTTCCATCCCCTCAGAAATGCCCTCCCACACACCACCAACATCCAAGGATGACGGGAAGCACCTGATGAAAATCTGGCCAACGCACCCAATGCCCGAGCAAAAGCCATTGGGGCAAAGAGGAGGTTTTTCCTTTGGCTTTGGATGGGGCAGTAGCGCTGGGGGGAGGCGTGCGGGGAGCACACAATGCAGATTCGGTAGCTGAGCTTGACCCCAGCGTTTCTTGCTCCTTCTTTGTTGTCGAATGTTTGCTCTGCAATAGCAACCAAAGGGCATGACCAGGTTAGGACCCATTGTACCGGGCACTGTGCAAACACCCCTGTGCGAGTCCCTTCCCTTAGGGCTTCTCCGCGTGGGGATTTCAATCAGCTTATTCTTCTCTTTTAGCTGTCTCCCGGTAAGTCAACTCATTTGCTTAAGGCTGGTTTTCTAAGAAATGGGACGTATACGCTGCGAGAAGTGCTCCCAAAACACATTTTCATGAAATATTATTGAACTCTGTAAATTTGTTCACTTGCTGAGATTGTCGTGTCAAAAACTCCGGTCGCTTTCGTGAATAACCAAACCTGCTCGCTCCTGTAAAAAGCCTTGTGCTTGACATGACACATTTTTGTCACTGAGAACTGAAATCAGGCCTCTTTCTCTACAGTTAATGCAGAAACAGGTGCGTTTCTCTCCTCTCCGCCGTGAACTGTGAGCACTTCAGGAGGTGAAATGAAAGAGCTGCGGAGGAACGTGCAGCAGCGTTAAATCACTGCAGGGCCAGAGGCTGCAAACGTGCTTATTATGGTTTGAGAAAACCCATAACGATCTATTGTCGTTTAGACAATTATTCTATCACCCGATGACCCCTCCCCACCCGGAAATAGGAATCGGGGAACGCAAGGAAAACACAAGGGTTGAAATATAAATAGATTTAATAGACTAAAACTAAATAGTTAACAATAATACTAAAGAACCAGTATTAATCCCAATACTGATATAATATACAGGAATTATACTCAGCCAGTTATATCAGCAGGAAGCTGAGCACTCCCAGCAGGGACAGCAAATGGCGGACACTGCGAGCGCAACGGCTTCAGGAGGAAGGGAAGGCCTCAGGGCTCCGGCACCGGGGCAAGGGGTTGTCTGGACCCGCTGCCATCAGGGGAGAGCCCCCTAC
Organism: Calidris pugnax; assembly: GCF_001431845.1. Classification (NCBI taxonomy): domain Eukaryota; kingdom Metazoa; phylum Chordata; class Aves; order Charadriiformes; family Scolopacidae; genus Calidris; species Calidris pugnax. Next base: position 750,593 of record NW_015091133.1, on the reverse strand, counting down.
GCAGCAAATTTTTCTAATTTATATTGAATGTGACGTTCATGGTGTGAAATAATCCTGTTGGCCAGCCTGGGTCAAATGCCTAGGCCTTGCTCCTCCTTGTCCCTGCACCTGGCAAGGCTCAAAAACACTAAGACTTTGAATCCCATAGAGCCTGGCTGGCTATAAAGTAAATATTTTCACAAATTCAGACACTAGAGTCTTCTAGAAGTGCAATTTTCCCCAGCATTAGAAGAAAGGTTAGTCCTGTGTGTCTCAACCCGGGACAGTGCTGAAGAAGCTGAGCCTACACTTTGCACCTCTTAAAAGCCAGCTTCCCAAAAGTGAGTGGGTGTCCTGACTGTGTTTATTGCTTTTTAATTCTACGAAGGTGATACCATACTTTAAAAAAAAAAAAAAATAAAAATAAATTAAAGTGAAATCAGGCTGTCTTCCAGTCCAATGCATCAGGCTCAGGAATTTTCTTAACAAGCAAAGACTAAACCTCACCCTGCAGGGCTACCTCCCCCAGCTGGCCAGTGCATCCACTTCCCCAAAATACTGTCTGTCGTCAATCCACAACGTCCCACCCCTAAACAGCAGGAAATCTTTAGCCTGGGACACTCGGCCTCACCGAATGTGTGTTACCTCCCGAATACATCAAATGGCAGTGTTCAGAAAAATCTTGATGTGTTAGGCAGTCTATAGGCAAAAGTAGTTAGAAAGGGGGCTTAATGATGGCAAGCTGCTGTATATAATGAGGTTGAGGGGAGGGGAGCCTAATAACAGCCCTTTCTGTAATTCAGTAGAATAATTTGAAACTCAGCTGTAAGGCTGCGACTGCGGTGGCGCCCGCCAGAGCCCTGTGCTGTGGTTGTGGGGTATTCCATGTTTCCATCGTCATTCCCTGTTTTCAGGGTTTATAGTTCAGCTGTAAAACACCCATCAGAAACACAGCTGAGTCCCCATAAGGCTTAAACCTGCAAAAGGCAAGAAATGCAGCATTAGGGCTGGAACTTCCCATTCTGTCCCCCTTGCCAGCCCCATCAGGAGGGATGATGACCTGTGGCTGATCTCCTCCATGAAGCTCTTCACAGTACAATTGCTGTCTTATTTGAGCTGCTTCTTCAGTATAAAATTCCCCAAGTATAATGTAGTGCTTTGGCAAAAATTTGGCTCCTGTCTCTGATTTTGTGATAAACATTAGTGGACATTTCCCCCAAGAGCTTGGCAACAAATACAGAAACGTATTCAAATAAGACCTTTATTTGCTTTCTGAAAGGCATATGGATTTCTAAATGAATCCATTTGGTAGGCACAGTTTAAGTACCATGCCAGGAAAGACCAGAATGATAACTTTTTTTGAAAAGTATTTAAAATATTGCTCGTTTGGGTTGTGCAATAGACAGAAACATTCTTATTTGGAGAGGCTGGGCTCAGACATATTTATTTTTTTTACACCAGTAATTTTAGATCTGTTTTTTCCTAGACATAGTGAAAGCGGAAAAAAAAATGGCAAATCTAAACAAAAAAACCCCACTGATTTCTTGGGAAGCAACTGCTTTGCTAATCAGAGGTCTGGCCAGTTCTCCTCATACTGGTCTATGCTGACTTTGCTGAAGACCAGTGATAGCTCATAGCTCAGGCTCCTTCCTACATGGTATGGGGTTGATGTCATTCCTACTTCCTTCTTCGGACAGATAAGAGTAAAAAGCACGTGGGCTGGGGGGAGCCTCCTGCCACATCCCCTTGGGTCCAAAGGAGGCTTGCGATAGCAAGTACAGCTTGCTTTTTTGTTATTTACTTTGGGTTACCCCAAAAAATCCATCTTCAGTGCCTACATCCCTTGCAGGACACTGGAAAGAAGAGCCTGGAATGAGCGTGGCCAGGCAATGGGTCACCAAGCAGTTGGCCTTGACCTGTGTGATAGCTGTGATGCCTACCTAATTTGCTCGATGTGCACCAAGGGAAAAGTGACTTCAGAAATTTTTTTTACAATTAGCTGGATTATGCCAACTTTTTGATTATGTAGGAGAGCTGGGTTTTGGTGGAGCAGTAGGACAAAACCAGGCGTTACTTGGCTGGAACATAGAATCATACAACCACAGAATGATTTGGGTTGGAAGGGACCTTAAAGATCACTCAGTTTCCAACCCCCTGCCCTGGGCAGGGACACCTCCCACCAGACCAGGTTGCTCAAAGCCTCATCCAGTCTGTCCTTGAACCCCTCCAGGGATGGGGCATCCACAACTTCTCTGGGCAACCTGTTCCAGTGTCTCACCACCCTCACAGTAAAATGGGATATGAGATTTCATACGCTACTTATGATGAGTCCTAAGGTGGCCAGGGTTTTCAGATAGGTTCTTTTCTAATACTGAACATACCAGAACCTTACCTCTTTCTTCATGCCTGGCCCACACTGCACTTCAGGAGCTGCCCCTGTTGACCATGGGGGTCTTGAGGTGCCCTGATTTCAGATACGGTGACCAGACACATGTCCTGCCACCACACACCCAGCTAGAGACTTCAAATAAACCAGGACATCCCCTTGTATGCAGCAAAAGAGACCAAAGGAAATGGAGGTGGGCTGCCACGCTGCAGAGCTGAGGGTCTTGGATAATCCTGAGGGGCATCCCCGGTTATGGCCAGCCCCTGTCAGGAGTGGAGATGGTGGATAAGTCAAGAGCTTGGTCAAGAAAGCATTTTTTGATTCTGGGACAAAACCTGCTAAGATGGATGAGGACAGGAAGCGGCTTAGGTTAACACAGTTGCAAATGAAGAGAGGGGATCAGGGATGGGGAAAAATAGTTACCCAAACAGGGGATTTAATGATAATTACACAATTCATTTAGTCTTAGCTTCATTTGAGGCATTTTATTCCATCTGAAACAGAACAAATTATTTTAAACGTGCTTCAGCTTTTTAAAAAAAAATGAGTTTAAATAGTTAGAAATAAAAAAAAGTGAATTCCAGAATAATAATTATATTAAGTCTTTTGACATTTCACGGTCTAAATATTTATCTGGAACCGTGTGGTAAATTCGTTTCGAAATAGCAAATTTTTCTGGCAGTATGTGCTCGTGTGTAGGTATGTGCACATGTGGTTGTGTGCATAGAAAGACTGGATAATGCCTTTTAAGACTTTCTTCGCTGCTTTTAATTATGTGATTTAAAAGGCAACTTAGCTGAGACTTAGCCCAGGCGTATCCAGTTGCAGCTCGGTGGCTTCTGTGCAAAAGCCAAGTCCTCTTCGTTGGTTGTCTCGTGCTCCAAGGAAGGAAGCATGGTGCCACCAAAGCCGTCTATAGGGACTTCCTCTGCTCATCACCAAGAACTGCAGAGTCAGCAGATTGTCTGCAGAGTTAGCACATACAGCCTCGCCCCTCTCCGAGGGGAGTAAAAACTCTTTGGGAAGTTTCTTTGCTGTTCTACCACTTTCTATTCACCCCGAAAGCCATAAAAAGCAATTTGGCTCATACGTCTGGAGACAAAGCAAGAGCAAGTGTATGTTCCTCATTATTCTCTTATGGCCCAAACTTCCTCCCTATTTACTCCTCATATATTAATCATATTTATTTCCTCATTAAGCTCCAGTGGCCTTCTTTTTTTGCAGCAGGATGCCTGCATGATATACCCTTTTTTCCTTCTGTGCTAAATCCAAGCTTTTTGATGCTGAAATTTAATTTTGTGTGTCAAATTGATTTTTTCTTTCCCAGTGTGCCTTTCATTCATAAACCCTTGATTATCTATTTTTAAGGAGAAAAAAAAAAAAAAAGAAACCCAAACCACAAACAGGAAAAATGTATCTCCAATAAATAATCTGGCACTGCTGCCATAACAGAAAGTTAATCCTCACAGCCATTATTATGTCTTCAGATATATTTTTTTTTTCCCTCTGACATTTATTAACTTTTCATGAAAGGCAGGGGGATTTCTTTCCCCAACGGACGCTTGCTGGCTCGCTTTACAGGCATCTGATTTTTTGGCAATAATCCACAAAAGGGATGTCTGCTGTCAGAGCCCTGCTGTCACAAAAGACCAGGCAGAGATTTTCAGCTTCCTAGCAAGAAACCATTGTGTCTGTGGGGTCTGATGGGGACCGAGGGCTTTGGTCCCCTCCCATAGGATGCTGTGGACCTGCTGTGGACCAGCATCTTCCCCTTGGTGGTTTGGGGAGTGTGCAGAAGCCACGTCAGACCCTGGCACAGCTGCTGGGTTGTTCAGCTCCTCCTGGGGGTCCCAGCTGGTTGCTGGGAATATCCCAATCTGCCAGAGCCCAGTGGTATGGGCAGGAGGTAAAGTGGGGAAAAGTCTTCATGTAGGCTGTTTCTAGATTTGGGGGGGTGCTCAGTGCTATTAGTGTGTAACTCTAACCATGTAAAATGGGGTGGGAAGAGCTGGCAAAAGTCTGCTGCATCATCACCTTGCCCAAAGGCAGGATCAGCTCTCCTTAAACCCTTCCTTATTGCGCACCCACAGCCAGAGCAAACAAATATCTGACATGTTTTCTTGTAGCAAACCCTTCAAGCGGGCTGGGAGAAGGTTGGTTCACGTTATCTCCTAAAGTCCTCTGCCCTCCTTGGATGGTCGGGCAGCTGCAAGCAGATGTCCCACACCTCCTCACCAGGAGCAGGCAGAAGGACATCCATCATGTTCCAAAGCTGACAGATGATTAGCATTTCATATCTCATACTAACAGGAAAAAAAAGTGTGGTGAGGATGGGTACAGACAAGGGATCAGTAAATCCAGACAGGAGGTGAGGAGCGGAAAGACTTCTGTTTAAAAACGTTGTGTGGCAGAGAGAAAGCATCTGCAGAGTGAAGACTTCTTCAAGCCAGCGGGTCTGTTTGCCCCATGAAATTTCGGTGCTTCCCAGCCTTTGAGATGGCTCAGCACCAAAAGTGGTTGAGGCTGGTTTAAGGTACAGGCATTTTGCTTCAGGCACCAAGAAAAAAACTTCACGGGTGAAGTTACTGGAGACAGAATCATGGAATGTATTGGGTTGGAAGGGACTTTAAAGGTCATCTAGTCCAACCCAGATAGATATGGAGGATCTGCTGTATCCTGCTTTTGAAACTGGACTTTAAAGGTCATCTAGTCCAACCCAGATGGATATGGAGGATCTGCTTCCTGCACTGTAACCTGCTATTGAAACTCCTTTCCTATATCCCCTACATGCCTTCCCATATATTGTACTGTGGACCTTTTCTTACAACAGTAGCTCCTTAGATGCATCCCAAGTCTAATCCTGACCATTATCCCCCCAAAGACAGTGCAATAAATTCACATCTCTTCCTTTCTCTCCCACTTCTTGCACTCCTTTTGTTCTTTTTCTGCCTTGAAATAATTTTTAGCCTGTTCTCATCATCATGGATTTAAGTCAGATCTTAAGAAGAAATTCTTTGGTGCGAGGGTGGTGAAACACTGGAACAGGTCACCCAGAGAAGCTGTGGCTGCCCCGTCCCTGGAGATGTCCAAGGCCAGGCTGGATGGGGCTTGGAGCAACCTGGTCTGGTGGGAGGTGTCCCTGCCCAGGGCAGGGGGTTGGAACTGGATGATCTTTAAGGTCCCTTCCAACCCAAATCATTCTACAATACTCTGATAATCCTGAGGTCTTACTGGTAAACTGGTAATGGCCACAGGTGGCATTACGTGTGAAATTGTGAAAAACTGAGCATCACTCAGAACTGTAAGTATAAGCAGTGAGAAATCTGGAAGATAATAAGCACAAAACTGAAAGTTGCACTGAGGCCAACAGCTGATTCTGTAAACTGAACCGCCCATGGGTGCAGAATTGCCTAGAAATAGCAAGTAACAATAGCACATTGATGAGAAATTAGAATATCTCTAAAAGCAATCTCCATTTTCTGAAAAGCGAGGAGAACTTAACTAGTGAGAAAAGTGGATCTGTAGCACCAGGCCCAATGATTTCATTGGTTTCATGGCTTCAGTGTGACCTGGACCTGTTTCTTGTTCTGTAATGGGAGCAATTAAAACCAGTTGTGGCAGCAGTGCAGCACCCTTGGCTTCTTCTGCTTCCTCTGTGCCAGCGCTGGGTGTCTGGCATTCCAGGCTGCGATTACTTGCAGATTCCTGCTAATTTCAGCCCTTCCAAGATGACCACAGTTTCTATTGAGAATCAAAAAAAAAAAGGGCCTGCAAGCAGCCCCGCAAAAAAAAAAAAAAAAAAAAAAGGGTCTGCAAGCAGCCCCACATTCCAGATCTCAGTTTGTTCAGTGCACAATTATTTCTGTCTAGTTGCCACAGTAGTTTTGTGTTCTTCTGGCCCCCAGAGCACTGCTCTTGCTAACCAGGAGTTGGCAGAATCCACAGGATCCAGATGTGTGACCCAAAAACCTACTGAATTCACTTGGTTCTGACTGTTGGTTTCTAAGTAGGATTGCTGCTTGGAGTCTAGCTCTTACTCACAATGTTCACGCCAAACAGAGCACATACTCCCTCACGTGAGATCAGAACATCTCACATTTCTTCTGAGACTGTTGGGAAATAAAATCAAAGCAGTAACTTGAATCTGTGGACTTTCTTCTGGCAACTGAGGGGGGATCTGATCAATGCTTACAAATGCTTAAAGGGTGGGTGGGTGTCAAGAAGAAGGTGCTGGTCTTTTTTCAGTGGTGCCCAGTGATAGGAAACAAGCACAAATTTGAATATAAGAAGTTCCATCTAAACATGAGGAGGAACTTCTTCACTTTGAGGGTGGCAGAGCCCTGGCAGAGGCTGCCCAGAGAGGTGGTGGAGTCTCCTTCTCTGGAGACATTCAAAACCCACCCAGACATGTTCCTGTGCAACCTGCTTTAGGTCGACCTGCTCTAGCAGGGGGTTGGACTAGATGATCTCCAGAGGTCCCTTCCAGCCCTGTGTGATTCTGTGATTTGTTGGGTGAGATACTCGTGGGTGCCTCGTGGGTGGACGGGAGAAGGTTTCTGTCTCTCAAAATCTGGATCTTTATCTAGGGTTTATCAAGATATCTGAGTCTTAACCATGCCCCAAAAGATTCTGTGTTATCTCTCTTTCCTTGTGATCTCAATGACCTTAAAATCCTGCTATGAAGACAGGAATAAAAAAAAAAAGCGGATTTTATGGGTTTCCCTAGGATAGTCTCTTTAAACAGTAGCATTTCTAGGCTGAATTTTCCAGTGATGTGCTCCGCTGCAGTACGTAAAGTTCCACATTCTGAGAAGCTGAAATAAAAAGCTGAAGACTGCTCGTATAGACATTATTTTTACCCGTTAAGTCACTGTTTTTCCACATTAATCACAGGGTAAAGATAGCGGGCTTGAATTCAGATTATGACAGTATCTAATGTCTTTTCCACATACAACTTCAAACTAGGAGAAGACTTCCTCTCTCGTTTTCATGGGAATTTTGTGAATTCCAGTATGTATATTTTTCCAGCTGTAGTATTTTATTTGCAATTGGAAATTGCCAATTGAAGTATCACCTTTCCTATGGAAAAGTTGCTAAAACTAAATCTTAGAAACATAAGTCCACTTCAAGTGCTCAGGTTAGATAGTGTCTACGCACAAAGCAGTGTCCTGCAATGCTCTGAAATCATTCTCTATAATCATTCTCACCTGGATCTTGGCTTGTTTACTCATAGGGAAGTCTGCTGCTACAAAGCTGGAGGACAGAGGGGAGTGGGTTATGTCTTTAGTCTAAGGTCATTTGAGGTAAAACTTTCCTTTTTTACATCTGTCTTCTGACAAAGAATAGTCTGGTTGAAGTGGCCACCCGGTTTCCTTGGGAAGGACTGAATAAAAGCAGCTACTGCTACATTTGTAGTGTTGGCTTTTTATCCTCGGGCCCAAAACTGCATCTGGGAAAGCAGGGAATGGGGGAAAAATTATGACCTAGGTGATATACTGTAAGTTACATAGACTATATGTGCTAATGTTCCTCTTATACAAAATGTTTGTTACGAACCCCCAAAGAGTAACCTAGCAAAAATAAATACCCTTATTTCATATTAGGCATCTTCCTTCTCCAGTGGATCTAAAGGCATGAGGTTCTTGATATTTGGTCTCTCCTGTGCTCCCACTGTGGGGTTTTCTCCTTCTCCCACTCCTCTTGTCCCACAGCAGTAACTTAGCCTTGTCTTCTGTGCTTGGTTGAAGCCTCTACCTAGGATGACAAATAAGCGAGGTTTCCTCCAGGCTTCTTGGCTGGTCCAGTCTGGCAGGTTTCAGAGCTTGGTTGGTTGGTTGCTGCAGCCCACCATGAAGTGGAGTATTTGCCCATAAAGCAGGAGTCTTTGGCGAAAAGCAGTTCAGTTCCTTGCTTGATGCAGAGATCTGGTCTCTCACCAGGGTGAAAGAGGAGTGTGTGCGCTACCACCATGGGAACTCCACTTCCACCAAACCGGTTGCAGCCCATGAGCTGGACCATGTGTCACCTCCTAAGTTAAGCAGTGACAGACCCTGTTGCTGTTAAATAAGACATCCTGTGTGGTGATGACTCATGGTTTTAAGCATCAACGTGGTCCTGGTAAGCGTTAAAAGTCAATGGACACAGAGAAGTGGAAGACTTGGTTCAACCAGAGGAACTAGTCTGATGTTTTGCTGACTGCTGAGGAGGAGTGTGGTTTTCCTCTGGGTTCAAGCCAGGCTATTTGGTTGCATTCAGCAGAGCAGATGCTCTCAGATGTCCTCTGCCTTCATCTGGGAGGCAAGAACTTTAAGAAGTTAAAGGCTTTGAAGTTCAGGTGTCTTCTTGACGCTAAAATGCATTCCCAACAAAGGACACACTGACAAACTCCACTGCTAAAGGTAGGAAAAATAATGTCAGATTTACTATTTTATGGCTGCTTCAGCACACAAACGCTTTTTATCTATGACTTCTCCAGATGGCAGACATTTTTTGCTCATTCCGTCCAGCATGTATGTATATGCAGCAGCTTTTATTCTCATTGGTCACATCTCTAACTGCTCAAGCTTCAAATTTGCTAAGTGCTGACTGCACTGACTCTCCAAATGCTCTTTTGTTTTTTGTTTTTTGTTTTTTTGGGGGTTTTTTTGTTTGTTTTTTTTTTGTTTTTTTTTTTTTTTCCCTTAAGGTTTTGCCGAGTGTGCATACAGAGCAGCAAAATCTGTCAGAATTTTGTCACCACCATGCTGTGCGCTGCTACACACAGCATCCAATTTAGTAAGTAATCATACCTATCAGTTTTCATTCTGATTACCACACACACAAATTCTGAACACAGAAGTTTCGGTAAATCTTTGAAGACTGTACATCACTTATTTTTCTCCCTCTCAGTTCCATCGCTTAAGAGCCATTTACCATGAAATTTGCAATTTCACCAGTTGCTCTCTGCAAGGATAATCAACTTTTTCTCCCTCCTTTTGCCTACGTAAGAAAAAAAACCACCCAAATGGGCACTTTGCTTTGCCCATAAAGCTGCCCAGTCATATTTTGTTTATTAATCCTTGTGCTGCTGCTGGCCTCTGTTTAAATATTTTTGGAATTTTACATGATCAGCAACTTGGACAAGATCTAATGGACTCCAAAAGGATTATATTAAATGCTAAGAATAAGATAATGTCTCATTTAAACAAACAAAGAAGACAATTTGAGGGACCTTTTGCTATGACATAAAGCATCTTTGACTGTTTTGGAATGAAAAGCAGTCCCTAAATAAAAGACTTTAAAAACAGATAATCTAAAACTCCAAAATAAACTCACCCCTCCTATTGGAAACAGTATCTGTCTTTACTCAATTCGTAAGTCGTCTTCATTTTTTTGAAAAAGACATCCTAGAATGGCTGGCAAATCTGATGATGGGATGGAAAGAATTTCTGGATGTTCAGCCAGTCTCATCCATGTTTTGACATTTTATGCAAGCGAATAAAAGCTGTTTTTCCCCCCATTACTCCAGGCTGCTATTACCAATCATTTCACGCGGATCTGGTTACACACGCACATAAAAGTCATCAATGTATTGGAAGAAGGCGAAGAGAGAGGACTGTTTCTGTTCATGTGAAACTTCTGGAGATGTGGTGCAGGTGATCTGCTCTTTCATTATTTGCAGCTTGCCATGGATCCAAGTCAGCAGCCCAGCCCTCTGCAGCAAAGCCCTCACCAACGGCTGTGGCTCTTAGCCTGGAAGTCCAAATAACACCAGTCCTGTCTAACTTGTCCCTAGAAGATCAGGGAAATCCATCCCTACTCTAGCCAGCTCAGGTAACCAACTATGGATGCATGGAAGAAGTAGAAAGAGGTCACATGTCCATCAAAACTGCTTCTTTAGGTGAGCTCTTGGGAAGTCTGTTGGGTGCAAGAGTTGAGGTGGGAGGAGTGTTTTGTTTAAGCAGTGTTTCATGGGGTTCTCATCTCTGGAAATACACACATCTTGGTTTGTCCCTAGAAGATCAGGGAAATCCATCCCTACTCTAGCCAGCTCAGGTAACCAACTATGGATGCATGGAAGAAGTAGAAAGAGGTCACATGTCCATCAAAACTGCTTCTTTAGGTGAGCTCTTGGGAAGTCTGTTGGGTGCAAGAGTTGAGGTGGGAGGAGTGTTTTGTTTAAGCAGTGTTTCATGGGGTTCTCATCTCTGGAAATACACACATTTTGGTGTGTGTGTGTTTGTTTTTTTGTTTTTTCTTTTGTTTGTTTTGTTTTTCAGAAGCCTTTGTACCAGCAGGACTCCTGATTCAATGCATGAGCCTGAAATTTCTGGCACCATTTTTGTTTGTTTGGTTGGTTTTTTTTTTCAGAAGCCTTCATATCAGCAGGACCCCTGTTTCAATACATGAGCCTGAAATTTCTGGCACCGTCATGGTTGGTGACTCTCCTGATGCCTTCTCTGCTAGCTTTTGCCTTACCTTGCTGTAAGACCTGTGAACTGGCTGAGGTGAGATGTGAAAAAAGCCCCTCATCTAATCTTGGAGGAAAATAAACCCAAACTTTTCACCACTCATTTTTTTTCTCTAGTCTTTTGGGGTGAAATTGTATGAGTTGGAGGTAACTGATCCTGTCAGACTCCAGACTGAGGCTCTTAGTCCCAACTTGGGTGTCACACCCAGCCCACAAAGAACAGCTTGGCCCTTTTGGCAGATGAAGGGGATGTGGAGAAACGGGCTGGGAGGCAGCAGATGTTCCTCCATGCTGAACAGCCCTGGCTCCTTCTCATAGCTGAGGGAAAATCCATGATGCTGAAAGCACCATCATGTTGGATGCCTTGGGTGTACCACACCTCAGCTGCAGTGGCACTGCCCGATGAAGGCAGTGGTTGGATGCAAACAGGTCATGCAGGTTGGATTATATTTTAGGAAAAAATAATGACAGGTGATCTCCAGTCCCAAAACTCCAAAAAAAACCCAACCCATATGGGTCCTGCGGATTATATTTTAGGAAAAAATAATGACAGGTGATCTCCAGTCCCAAAACTCCAAAAAAAAAAACCCCATATGGGTCCTGTCTTTCCCCCTGCAAATACTCTCAGTTCTGCAGCCTGGTTTATGTGGTGAAATGGATCTTGGAAGAAAAAAACCAAGCCCTTCAAACATTAGCAGTGTGCTCCCTCCTGGTGTTTTCAGTTGTCTCCTTAAAGTCTGCAAAAATATCTTCCATTTAGCTGCAACATAACTACTGTGAGAATTAAGGTGTAAATCTGACCCTGGGCCTCCTGACTGGTGTGACTCCAAAAACATGCATGGAGCAGAGCCACCGAGTAAGGATGTGTAGGATGTGATGTTCCAGCAGACACCTACCTAAGAGCTTTAGAAAGCCAGACACAGCAGTTTTCCAGTCCCTTTTCCCCCTGGAAGCGGTGTAAGAAGAGAGAGCAGGACCTCTAGTTGTCCGTGTGGGAGCAGCCAGGAAGGGCTGGATCCACAGAGGTAATTACAGGGAATGAAAGCGACACTGTGATTTTGTCTGACAAAGGGATGCATTCGATTTCCTTTCTTTACACACACTTGTTGGTTTCTGTTTTGGCTGCAGCCCTGGTTTTCTGTTCCTTCCCTTCATTCATGCATTTCACAATTGCTTCTTTGCTGATTCAATACCCTGTCACTCACTTTGCCTCTGATTTTTGGTTTAGGAGGTTTGGGCCGCATTTTGAACAGATTTCTACAGGCTTGAACACATCTAACAGTGTTTTCAAAAGCATCCAACTGTTCTGAAAGTCTACTGAGGGCTCAACAGCGTTGAGTCACTCAAGTCCTGATGGAAATTTGGCCCTTCTATGTAAGATGATAGGCTTTGTAATAAAAAGCAGCATGTTAGTCTTGATTAAATTATAAGATAAATTACATGCTCTGGAAAAACAAGAACTTTAATTTTTCATCATTGACCTCTATTCTTGATTAAAATGTGCAAAGTCAGAGAGCCTTCAGGCAAGGCTACCCTCATTATCAGTTCGGTGGCGAAGCAGTGGACTATTTAACAAAAAACCTGCCATCTCTCATATGAATGTTTTTCTGGTTTAGGGCAGAAAGCAAAGTGGAGGGGAATTTGTGCCTGTGAATGCAGGGGCAGGCTGAAGTGGGTGTTACACTTGGGAATGCATTGTGGCTGCTTAACTTCTATGGGAAGAAGGTGATGATCAAAAAATATTCATCTGCCTGAACCGGATTGACCTGAAGATTTGACATCCAGGTTTCTCTAACTGAGGGAGGGAAATAGATGTCTACAGAGGCAACCCAATGCTTCCCAGGTGGGCAGGTCAGAGGAGGGGGAGGACGCAGAGCTGGAGGTTTCTGTGTGTCTCCCCTTTGGCTACAGGGAGCCTCATTGTGCAGCTGAGACTGGAAATTTAGCCTTTAGGTAGCTAAAGCAAAGTCAGATGAATCTAATCCTCTGACGTTCTTCATAGGTTGTCTTGGGTCCGCTTGAACCTCAAGTAGTACTTGCTCACGTGAGCAAAGTTTTGTGTTAGTCATATCTTCATTTCTGCTTCACAGATGGTTCCTCTTTTGCTAACTTGCTATAAACCAGTTTGTTTTTCTGGGGTAAAAATAGACTTTTTTTTTTTTTTGGGGGGTTTCCAAAGACCATTTTCAATTCCTAGGCCCCCCCCCCCCCCAATTCAGATTGAATTTAAGTACCCAGCTCTTCTGTATCATCATGACACCTCCTCCCAGCTACTCGGGTACCTACATATCCACCTCCAGCCTTACCTAGACAGCTCTAATGACACTTAAGTTTGCATACTAATGTTGTGCTAAATGGAGATGATTTCCTGAACTGGGACAGAGAAAAAGAGGAGGGTGTTATGGGTGTGTTGAGCAGGTAATGATTGGAAGAACGGTGCGGATCAGGAGTCGGGCTACCAGATTGCAGCAATTGCGTGGGTACATTATCCTTCTTTCCCCCTACACTGCTTAAATCAACTCCTCTGGGAGTCTGAAGGTGTATTTATGCCAGAGGAGAGAAACTGTCTCTGCCTGCCCGGGTGCAGTTGATTTGTAACTGCTACAAGCATTTTAAAAGTGCGTATCTTTCTTTCTTTCTTTTTTTTTTTTTTTTCCCCAAGTGCTCTGCTGTGAAAGTACGGTACAGGACAAGTAAACCAGAGGTCTTCACGTATACCTCCTATAGAAATTAAATCAGCTAAACAGTACCTCATTTGTGAGGAATAAATAGCAGCCTGTGTTCTGTATTTGCTATTCCTGTAAACAAAATTTGTCTTGAAAGTGAACAGATACAAGATACTGGGATTCAAACAAGTGGAATGAATTGCAAAGCCAAGGGGTCATCACAACATCATGATGGCAAGTCACTTCATTTTGAACTCCAGGGACTTCAGGTCCCGTGGCCACACTGACCAGCACAGCGGTAGCACCTCAGCAGAAGATGCAACCAGAGTCCAAGATGTCCAGCTTTTGGAGAACCAAACTGCAGTTTATGTTGTCTCTGGATATCAGGTGATCAAAGTAGAGGCTAAACACTGGTCTCACCAGTGACTTCTACTGCAGGCTGAACTGGATTGTCGTCTGCTGACCACAGTCAGGCTTGTGGAGCAAGTGAAGGTATGGAGCACACTGCAAGAGCCTAATCCAGGCAGCTGCAGCAACCAGACCTGTATACATATGAAGAGTTAAAGAGCTCCAAAGCCAGCAGAAATGAGACAGATTTTCCCAGACTGCTGTCTGTTTGCAGAGGAACGGCAAAGGATCCAGCAACAATCCTGGTTTTAGGAGTTCATCACACTTTTGAAGGGCAGCAGGTATAAAAACTATTGCACTGGGTGTCTGTTGATCACTGACTGTAACTTGATAGATTTTCAAGCAGTAATCAGTGCAAGCAGGAGGACACATATAGTTTGACTGTCTTCAATCTTGATAATATTATGAATTTGCTGCTGTCATAGTCCCTCAGCTTTGTTTAGCATGTGAGCAGGTGGTTCCTAGCATGAGGGCTACGAAGATGAGGAGGGGACAAGAACACCTCTCTTATGAGGAAAGCCTGAGGGACTTGGGACTTTTTAGTCTGGAGAACAGAAGACTGACGGGGATCAATGCCTATAAATACTTAAAGGGTGGGTTTCAGGAGGATGGGACAGTCTTTTTTCAGTGGTGTCCAGTGACAGGACAAGAGGGAATGGGCACAAACTTGAACATAAGAAGTTCCATCTAAACATAAGGAGGAACTTCTTTCCTGTGAGGGTGGCAGAGCCCTGGCAGAGGCTGCCCAGAGAGGTGGTGGAGTCTCCTTCTCTGGAGACATTCAAACCCCGCTGGGACATGTTCCTGTGGGACCTGCTCTGGGTGACCCTGCTCTGGCAGGGGGCTGGACTAGATGATCTCCAGAGGTCCTTTTCAACCCTGACCATTCTATGATTCTATGAACTTGTGTCCAGTGGCCTGGGATTTCCTTCACCAACCCATAGATTCAGGAAACTCTTGGGTGATGGTAATATAATTATTCAAATATTGATTTTATTTGACATAGACATACTAGTAACATAAGTAGCTCAAATTTCTTCACTAATTAGGAGTCCATTCAGTGTCTGGTCAGAAAAATAATGGAATAATTACAGTTTTATACACACTCCAGTTAAAACTCAGGGAGAATAAGGATCTAGGTGGAACTGCAAACAGTGTGAGGACCCTAGAAGCAGGACTGGTGTATCCAGGCAAGCTCAAATAGAAACTGTTCTGTCCTTCAGACTGGGAACTGAAGCACCATATTGTGTTTGCCTGAGTAGCGTTTAATACATTAACTAAAGAAAAAAAACCAGAATGCTACGGAAATAATTCTATTTTACTCATTATGAAAACCATTAGAAGAGCAGTAATGGTACAGTGACAACCAAGTGTTACAGCTTAAGAGTCAAGACAACATAATTCTTTGTTTGATAGACTCTGATTCAGAGCTTGAGTAGAGGCAAGTCTCAGCAGATCAGTCAGTAAAGGGAGATGTTTTAAAAGAATTTCATGGAACGCCAACCGTACAGTAAGGGAAACACCAGAAGAGGAAAGGCCACAACAAATGAGATAACTCTGTATGTCTGTGGGTATGTCAACTAAGAAAAACATTGTTGGTCTTTTAGGTACAGTACATAGCATTTTTCTACAGTGGAAGGGTTGTGTGAGATTGAAAAGACAGGACAGAACAGAATGGATTTTCATTCTTTGTCCCAGCCTGTCGATGTCAACTCAGATTCAGGCATAGCCCACTGGCTTTTGTTAAAAGTTCCAGTTTTTCATAGCGAAGAACATGAGATGGTCTTTTCCAGCAGTAGCTCCTTCCTTGAAGAGCGAGATGCTTTGTCAGAGCACAACTGTTTTTGTTTCTCTTGGCCTCTATGGACGCTGATGGGATGGTGCCATCAGTGAGTCAGAAAGCTCACAAAGATATAGTTTAATGTACACGCTCTTTAATGTATGCAATACTGTGGTGATTACACTTTTTTTTTAAGAAGTTCTCACACTTTCTGTAGTCGCCAGGGGTGTGATTAAGACAATTAAATAGCTCGACTGGGAGTTTGTACGTCTTGCAACACCCTGAAAAAAGTCTCCATCTTCTGCAGGGGCACAGCCCACCCTCCTCAACCCACAGCAGAGAGCTGTCTGAAGGAGATGATTGCCCAAGGGGAGGAGAGGGGTTGTGCCAAGGAGGGAGAAGCTGGCCCCAGCCTGTCGATGTCAACTCAGATTCAGGCATAGCCCACTGGCTTTTGTTAAAAGTTCCAGTTTTTCATAGCGAAGAACATGAGATGGTCTTTTCCAGCAGTAGCTCCTTCCTTGAAGAGCGAGATGCTTTGTCAGAGCACAACTGTTTTTGTTTCTCTTGGCCTCTATGGACGCTGATGGGATGGTGCCATCAGTGAGTCAGAAAGCTCACAAAGATATAGTTTAACGTACACGCTCTTTAATGTATGCAATACTGTGGTGATTACACTTTTTTTTAAGAAGTTCTCACACTTTCTGTAGTCGCCAGGGGTGTGATTAAGACAATTAAATAGCTCGACTGGGAGTTTGTACGTCTTGCAACACCCTGAAAAAAGTCTCCATCTTCTGCAGGGGCACAGCCCACCCTCCTCAACCCACAGCAGAGAGCTGTCTGAAGGAGATGATTGCCCAAGGGGAGGAGAGGGGCCGTGCCAAGGAGGGAGAAGCTGGCCAGAGAGCTCTCGCAGGGTGCATTGGGGCTGGCTCCAGTCCCGGGGCAGGAGACAGCACTGGGAATGAAATCTGGAGCACGGGATCCTGAGAACGTAGCCCATGAATCCCACCCAGGGGACCCAGAGCAGACCCTCTGCAGCCAAACCCAACAGACCCTGGGACTGCAGATCGTCTTGACAACAGGATAGATATTCGTGTTTGCCCTCAGTCTGAAGTCTGGTCACGGTCCTCGTCAAATCCCCAAAAATGCTGCCTGCTGCCAGCAAGCATTACTACTGTTTTATCTGGATGGAACCAAGGGTATCAGGCTTTCCTCCAGACACTGGGGGCCACTCTGGAGTTGCACTGGAATTACATCAACGTTACTGAGATCAGAGTCTGGCAGTGGGTGAACAAAACCAGAAATAGCCGCATATCATGAAAAGGAGATAAAGGAATTTGTCATGAACTGCGATGTGACAGGAAAAATGAGAAGGTTCACGAGAGTAGAGAGGCTTAAAACGTATTGTGCCCTTTATTTAAAGACTTTTATGACTGGTATAGTTGAATGCATCAAATATATACTTATTTGTGCTCATTATTTCAGCTGTTCTGTATAACGAAAAAGGAGAGCCAAACCTTTCCAGATTAAAAACGTATATAAACCAAAGGTTCACACTAGACATTTTTTTGAAGAATGTTGCAACACCGATGTCTTTTTTCTACTTTCCTTTCTACAGGGTAAAAAGATGACATGGTCCACCTGAAAAAAAAATGCATGTATCAGAGTAGAACCCATGGATTGAGTAGCTCGGGGCCTGTACCTTGAGTATGTCAAGCCAGGACAAGAAATAAACCAGTTCTATTTCTGCAAGGTAAATGCAAATGAAACTGCACATTGGCAAGGAATTTTCAGTCTAGCTCTAGGCCTTTTAGAATATGAAATCTTCCTCCAAGTGGAAATTAGAAAAGAAGGTAGAAATAGGGTTTAAAGTTTATTTTAAGAAAGAAAACTTGCACATAGAAGGATAAGAGCAAGCTCCCAAATGCAGAGAGGCAGTTTTTGAAATTAATCCAAAAATAAGAACAGATTAGATTGTATTACTCTGCCAAAGGGACAAGTTCATTTGCTGTTGGACAAAGGACTCGATTCATTAAAAATTACTTAGGTGGATACTGATATTTTTGATATTTCATCCTTTACACTGGAGTCATGATAGTGATTTTCTACCTGATTTAAAAATGAAAAAGGCGCTTTTGTGGCTCCGTAGAAGATATATGAGAAGGCTAAATTAAAACATAAAGCCAATAGCCTTTTTCATTGCATTAGACTACTTCAGCCAGATACCCAGAGGATGTTCAGTGACTGAGCTTGAGTGGGGATGGGTCTGGGCCAAAAATGGCTTTTTCTTCTGTGCTCTTGTGATTGCAAATCACTGTCCTTTCATTCATAAACAAAAGCAAGAAGACGGTGAGAATGAGAGTTGTGTGCCTGCTCTGAAAAAAATACCTCTCCCATCCAGAAAAGCCCTCATGACAGAGCAGATCAGCATAGATAAGCTGTGAAGCTGTAGGAACAGGAGGCAGTATGAAGTATATCCTGACCGTACCTCCTCTGCAGGCTTCACCTCCTTAGGAATGACCTGGAGGAGATGGTTACTTGATGAATCATCTGATGCACAGAGATAGATTTTGTTATGCTGGTTTTAACAAATTACTGTGTACCAGCCACCCCTCTGCCTTGTTCTTTGAATTTCTCAGGACACAGAATAGTTTTTGAGCCAGATCCCCAACAGGAATGCCACCATGGGTCCCAACTGTAGGTATGTAAAACCAGCACTCAGTTATGACCTTGCTTCTGACACAGACATTTCAAAAGTCTGTGGTTTCCCCATGTTCTCTAGATGTTGGAGATATATTAATTGAAAAAATACCTCTCCCATCCAGAAAAGCCCTCATGACAGAGCAGATCAGCATAGATAAGCTGTGAAGCTGTAGGAACAGGAGGCAGTATGAAGTATATCCTGACCGTACCTCCTCTGCAGGCTTCACCTCCTTAGGAATGACCTGGAGGAGATGGTTACTTGATGAATCATCTGATGCACAGAGATAGATTTTGTTATGCTGGTTTTAACAAATTACTGTGTACCAGCCACCCCTCTGCCTTGTTCTTTGAATTTCTCAGGACACAGAATAGTTTTTGAGCCAGATCCCCAACAGGAATGCCACCATGGGTCCCAATTGTAGGTATGTAAAACCAGCACTCAGTTGTGACCTTGCTTCTGACACAGACATTTCAAAGGTCTGTGGTTTCCCCACGTTCTCTAGATGTTGGATGTCTAAGGGGATATATTTACAGACACAAGAGTCCTTGCCAAACTACAGGTGATCTGTTCCCCCTCCTGAAAGATATTCTCAGAACATGCCCACAGAAAAAGGCCTCTTAAAAAAAGCAGGAGGCAGAAGTAGTGCCATTGATTTTGCCACATGCCCTTCCCAGGAGTGGAAGTCAAATTTGAGCATCTAAACAACCTTAACAAAAATAACAAAATAAAATCATAACCAAAGCAGCCTACAGAATCTGTTGCTGTGTCTCCTTTTCTCCTTTGTAAATCCTGAGAACCAGCACTACCACTTTTTTGGGACATGACATTAAGATGTTTCTGCACTCTTCTCTGACAACCATTTCTTCCTTATTTTTATTTCACGCTGATTTATAATGTAAACCTAATCTCTTGCTGAGACATTCCTCCAGCAGGGCTTTTTCTAGAGCTAGCCCTTTAAATTTGGTGGTAACACCTGGAGGCAGCCTCAAAGCAGCTAATTATAGTTTCCTCCCTTCACCTCTTACAGTTGGCTGCCCTGGTGGCTCTTGCTGTCCTCTCCATCTGCTTCCTGGGTCTCTGGGGAGGAAGCTTGTTCTTGTAAGTCTTTCTGCAATAGCATCCCATATGTGTGCTTTTGTCTGTATTGTGGTGTCCGTTCAGAGAGCTTAATATCTATATAATTGTGCGTGCAAAAGCCTTTATTAATAACCTTTACTCAGCCTGTGGTGCCTCAAGGCAGATTAACTACTGAGTTACTACATGTGATTCACCTGTAGGCAAAGAAGTGTAGATAGTCTATGAAATGTGAAGACATGAGCTAGGTGGGGAGGAGTTGTTAGTAAAGGTTTGTGTAGGCATAGAGGGAAGCTCTAATCTTCCCTTGGGTTGGTGGGGGACAGTGGTTCAAGGTGAATGTAGATGGCAAACAGAGCCTGGAAGTTTTTGTAACGTGTGGTCTTCCAGGCTATGGGAAAACATAACCTGTAGCTGCAGCTGAACAATTTGAGGAGGGCAGTAAAAGGTAAGAAATAATTGTATGAAAAAAAAATTGTCAGCAATCAAAATTCTCAAAAAACTTCAAAATTGTGAAATTCAGCCAAAGTGAACACTTCAAGAAGAAAAAAAAAAAAACAACAATGAAAAACCTTTTCCAAATGTATCGAACAGATCACTGATTGGAAAACTACCAATATGGTGAAAAAAAAAACCAAACCTCCGATGGGCAAGAAGTTAAGAAATGAGAAAAAAATCTGTCATATTTTCCAGTCAGTATTCTTAAATTTCTCTAATGAGCAGTACGTGTTTGCTAATCCAGATTGTCTATGAAGTGATACGGATACCTTTTGGTTGCTAGAATGAATGCTTGATGAGACTTTGGCAGCAGGATCTGGGGCTGAATCCGTATCCCTGCTCAGTGATGCTCGGGCAGTTTTTTGTAATTCAGTGATTAAAATGGAATATCCACCTGGTAAAAGACCTGTAATATCACAACTGAAACTTCAAGTTCTAATAGGCTGAGTGGAGTTGACTTCTTGGTTCCTCTGGGTTTAGTCTTTCAATCTGCAGAGATTAATCACTGCTTCACAGGATCAGGCCCTAAGTGGTCTTGTGGTAGGGAAATCTATAACTGAAAATGTTGTCCCTGTTTGATGAAAAATAAATACCATCCTGCTGAGCACAGCTATGGCTTTGGAGTCAGAAGCAATCTGAAGGGATGAATTACCTTTATAGCCTTTTGGGTGCATCGAGCATCCTTGGAAGCCCTAGGGAATAATTTAGAGCAGGTACTGGCATTTTCCCTTTCTGAGCCCTACCCGTGATACCAAAAACCAAGCACTGCCATTAATTTTACGTCTGGAAAATATTATTCTGGCTGTTCATGCGATCTGCAAGGATGTTTTGTGCCTAAGTAGACGAAGGAGCTGGACTGAGGTATTCAGAAGAAAAATGGATTGTATTAAGTAAAATGTGCCCAAAATTTTTGTGTTCTATCCATTAATTGCTAAGTAATAATAACATCTGTGGTAACGATGTATTATTTTTCTCAGTTTCCAATGGCAGAGCTCAATTTTATTTTTTTTTTCCTAATTCTCGGTGCTAACTTCTGCAATTCAAATTCTTAGATACTGTACTGAAAAATGAATTCTCAGGTCTGATGGATCTATGTTTCCTAGTATGACAATTGCTAAAACCGCAAGAGAGGTTTTATCATATGTGCCAACAGAAAGATAAAAGATATATAAATGAAAGCTTTGTCCTCTTATCTTCACAGTGAGTTGGGGTGAAGAGCACTCACGGAGTCTGGTTAGAGTCTCCAGTCTATGAGATCAATGGCTTTGAATGTCACATTTTCTTCCTTTCCTTTTTCTTTTTATTTTGTTCATTTTAAGTTGCCCTGTTTCAGTTTTCCATCTCCTGTATGATAGGAGGTGCTGCTTCAAGTGGCTTTGACAATTCAGAGGTGCTGGAGAGATAAAGATTAGCAAGTCTGTACACTTTCTGTGTAGTTTGCTAAGAGAGTTTATTAGAAATATTTGGTAAATGCTGTGGAGTGCAGGCTGCAGAACAGCAATGCACAGCCCAGAGATGCTTTAGTTAATGGGGGAACACTCAGCTTTTGGAAGATTTGTCCCAGTGAAGAATTCAGGGCAGGCAGTTCAGTTCCTGGGTGAGCTGATGTGATGGGCTTGTCTCATCCAGAAGATCAGAACAGATGATTAGAATCATCTCTCTTGGCTGAGGGATATGTAGCTAAATGGGATGGCTGAAGAGCAGAAAGGAAATGAGCCTGCTGGGACATCTCAGTCTAAAATAACAATCAGCTATTAAATTGCCGCTTCATGCATATTTTGAGGGAGGGGTAAGTTTAAGATACCTGGAAACTGTGCAGTGATCCAACTAGCTGTCACTTCAAGCCTTTTATGTAGCTGGCATCATGTGGAGCTGGGATTATTCTAGGTAAAACGAGATTACAAGTACCCAATAGTGAATGCTGCTCCATAATATTTTCTTCTTTGACACCCCTTCTCCCTCATCTTTGTTCTCAATCTGTAATTTTCACTCATGGAGGTGTCTTCCAGCTCACTGGGTTTCTCTACTTGTGTTGCTGGTTGCACTGAAGTCAAAGATCTTCACTACTCTGCACTCTGGGTATGATCTAATGCTGTTTAGCTGTTTAAATTTTGCATGGCGGTTTAAAGTTATCAAGCTGCATAATTAGTTTCTCTGGCTTCCTTCAGCCTTCCAAAAAATAACATATATTTGCCAAGCCAGTGAGATGCGGTGAGGACTTGGTGAGACAGGGAAGGGCTGAGTCAGTCTTACCCACTTAAAAGCAACAAGAAAAATTGTTGTGTGAAGTGGGTTCTTTCAAAGCAGACCTCTGTCTCTCTGCCTGGAGACAGTAGGTGCTGAAAGAAATTTTCATTTCCATTTTACATCAGAATAATCTCACCGAAGCAGCTACAGAGTGCTGCTTCTCCTTGCATTCCTTTCCTACCCCATGTTAAATCTATAACAGTTAAAGAGTTCTGCGCGTGGTGTACGTTCCCATCTCTCACCAGTTTGGTATGTGCGAGCTGGTGAGAAGGCTGGGGAATTCTCATTTGCTTTCTGCGTGGAGGTACAGTTTTATGTATAATATTTTTCCTTCTCTTGATACTTATACCTCTGGGAAGAGCCTTTCTCGTATCTCTGTGCATTTTAATTCCTTGATATTTCTTAAGAAATATCTATTGCTATTAGAAATCAAAGGTGGGGGAAAAAAGAATGGACATCTAGAGATGTGAGTAAGGGTTTAGCTCAATGCAATTGACTTTCCTTTCCCCACCTTCCTTATCGAATCCTCATGGAAGCTCAGGGAGGGAAGGTCTGTCTTAAAATGAATTCTTATTAGATATGGAAGCTGGACCCACATGATACAACTCTGAGATACTCTGGTTCTCCTGCCCTTGATTTCTGTAATGCTTCAGTCAAAATTATGACCTTATTTGAAAACGAGTGATTACTAACTCTTCACCAGCTAAGAGGCAGCAAACCAAGTGTGGATAGAGGCTATATTAGTTTTCACATATGCCAGTGAACTTCATTCCTGAGTTTGATGTGTCTATTATTCCAGACCTGGACACTTCTTGCAGCAAAAGCTAAGATTCTATAAGAAATACCATTTAAATCAAGATATTTTTTTTTTATTTCACTCAAGGTCTAAGAATAAAGCAGGGGGGAAAAACGCTTCTAGATACTCAGTTGCCAAGTTGGTGATTATTCTATTTGTCCTTGAAAAGGATGCCAAATTCTTCCACCACACAGCCTTTCTGTACTGCTTTTTCTACACCATTGCTCGCAGCTTGTATATGTTCTGGCAGGGACCCAAGTGACTTCAGTAAGAGCAGGCCCAAGAGGGAGAGGGTGGAGTGGAAGGTTGAAAGTTCAACAAGGAGCAATTCAAATCAAATTGAATCATAGTGTCTTAAAATAGTTATCTAACATAACCATGTTGTCTTAAATGAATTGCCCTGAGTGATAATCCATTGATTCCCAGGGTGACTTCGCGTTCCCTGCCTTGATGGGACCTTTGAAGTCTTAAAATCTGATACATAAAGCACATGAGAAGTTCCAGATGAATAGTGTTATTGAGAGAGTTTGGTGAAAAATCAGAAGGACTACATTCAAGCCATAGAAAGAGGACCCTGCCATAGATGCTGGAATAGAGAATAAAATGTACTGGTTTTCTCCCTCGAGTACTACTGGCACCATTCCTCTGTCTACTATCTATCCATCACAGAGGCCAGCTCGTTGTCTGTCCATGTCTTTCATGAAAGGCAAGGTTCATACAAGGCAAGGGATTCTTGCATTTACCATCTGCTACCTTCCTCCATCCTCCATCAGTAGACTGAGTCCCTTTGCAAAGATAACCTAAAATGTCTGTTAAACATAAGAGAAATTAAAAGCTCACCACACAAGGGAGATAGAAGGAAAATATGGATGTATAGGCCTCATGCATGCATTGAATAGCATTGGGCATCGTGTCTGTTTCTGCAAATATGTAAATCACAGAATTGCCTAGGTTGGAAGGGACCTTTAAGATTATCTAGTCCAACCATAATCAACTTCTCTTTTTTTTTTTTTTTTTTTTTTTTTTTTTTTTTTTTTTTTTACAATAATAAGTGTTATGACTTTTCTATTTTATCCATTGTAAAAAGATAAGCAACTCTGGGATGACAGCATTTTCAATGGCTGGCCCTGCCAAGCTCTAGCTGATTAGGGTGTTTGTCATGGGTCACCGGGTCCTACCGTAGCAGCACCTTTTGCCATGGGCTGTGTCTGCTCCTTGCTGGAGCTGAGCACATTCCCTCTGGGGCAAATTGCTTCACTGGTCTTTATGTTCATTTACGTGGCAACTTTTTTCCAAGGAGGCTGCAGGGAAAACTGGAAAGAATATCCCTGTGTAATGCTTTATTGTTTTGAAAGCTGGGACCACATTCAGATGACATGTAATAGGTACTCAAATTAGACCTTCTGATACTTAAGCAAGACCCTGACATCTTTACAACTGTCAAGAAAGTCAAGTACTGGCATGCATTCAACAGGAGACCTGAGCTTCTCGTTGCTCTCTTGAACTTTGAGGCCATGGGAGGCAAGCTGAATGTGCCTCGTGAACCTTCAGTGGCATTCCTATAGGGACTGCTGGTTGTCACTCTTGGCTCTCGTGCATTGACTGCCTAAAAAAAGCTGATTTTATTATTTTTTTTTTTAATTTTATTTTCTGACACCTCCTGGGTTTTGCCCAGCTAAAATTGTAAAGTTCATTTCATGCTTATTCCTGAAAGCAATACAGCAAGTGAAAGGTGGACAAGCTTTGGGGTCTTTTTGTTCATGGTCAATGAGAGGGGATCAGGTGGTGGTTGTGGCCATATCCTGCTGATATGACCTGGGGCAGGTTTTAGCAGAGGGTAGAGAGCTCCCAAAAAGCTTTCAGGATCAATTACAGCATAGATTCCAGCGGGGGTGGTGGGAGGAGGAGAGAGAGAAGAATAAGAGGGTTGATGAGTCTCATGTGTATTTCTTTCAGGTCATCAGATGCAAAACATGTGCTATTAAGCTGTGAAAGGTCTGGTATTAACACTGGGTCAGAGACAGGCAGAAAGGGAGAGTGAAAAATTAATTGTGATTTGGAGAAAAACTGGGATCCTGTCCAATTTGACTCACTATAGGCTGAGACCAGGAGTTCTCCTCTTCCAAGCCCCATCCTTCCCAGCCTCCCCTGGAGGGTTATGTGAGAGCCAAACTTTAGTACCAGAGGTAAGAAATCTACCTCTGATGGTGCCAGGAGTGAGCAGATGTCGGTGCCTGCTGCTTCTGTGGTCTGAGGCTGGAGCTTCTCATGGAAATGTTCACTCTGAAGCTCACCATGGGAAAAGGACAATCCTTGTTCAATTTAGACTATGCTGCTAAGAAGGAATTAAACTTAGAAATCCGTGAAAGTACTCTGTACTCGGTCATCTTTTTCTTATTTATTTTTTTAAATCCTTTCTAGAGTTTATTTTAGTCTCTTTGCATTTTTGCATACATGAATCAAAATAACATTTAGAGAGTGTTTTCTTATCAAATGTGTAAGCTGGTGTCTCCAACTGCACCGTCAGCCAGAGTTCTGCTTGCAGCTCATGGTACAAAGAGGGTCTTTGAGTTGGGGCAAACAGGTAATAAATACCATTTCTTATGCTCTTGTAACTGGCTTTTCATCAAAATCTAATTAAGAGCCTGCTATTAGTAAGTCAGTAAAGCTGCTTTCACTCTGAAGCAAAAAGAAGACACACAATGGGACAGTCAACCTTTCCCATCACAGAACTTTAAACTTTATGAAAACCTTAGTCAAACTCTACTGAATTTAGTTTGAAGTGCTGTAGGGTCTGATAGATGGGGATCTCTGTTACTAGTTTACTTATTATTACTGAAGTATGTTTAAAATTTTAAACATACTTTTTATGAGAATGGTGTAGGTGTTAATCAACAGAAATTAGTACAGACCACAGATTTTGGCTTACTCTTCCAATAGAGCGTGCCTTAATCATAAATTACAGAGACAAAAAAAACCCAGCTATTTTTTTTAATTCCTAAAAAGAATTATATTTTGAATTCTTAAAAAAAAATTATATATATGATATATTCTCACACCCCCCACCCCATGCCAAAAATGGATTCTGATATGGTATCTGAAGACTCTTTTTTGGCCTTGGACTTTCTTTGACTTGGATTCATCTATTATTTCATTTTTATTACTAATCCTAACTTTTTCTTAGAATCTAGACATACAGTCACTTCTTGTTTCCTTGACTTACCCCATTATTCTACAGAGTAATTTTTTGTCAAGAAACTTGCTCTGAGATTACTTAAATTATGCAATTTAATTCCCAATTTGATTAATATGCTAGAATTGTGATTGGTGATGCTAACCCCAAACAGATCTTTTTTACTTCTTTTTCATTTAGAGTTTTCAGTGTTATTGGTTCTGTTGTTTTGGCTCTTGGTGAGGAAAAATAAATGAATCTCTTATTCTTAAGTAAGCCTTTAGGGAATCCCATAGTATATTTGGCAAGATTTTAGGGGATTTGTTTTTATCCATGGATTTCTTGATCTCTTCACTTATAAACTCACCAAATTTGAAGACTTAAATCCTTGGCAGGAGTTTTGCCAGAAAATATCACTATTAATAAAGAGTGAAATGGGTACAGGAACATATTTATGAATTCTGCCAGTACCAGCAGCTATTATCTGTGCTGCCAGGAGTGAGGAAATTAAGAACGTATCAGTCCTAGACAATTACTCTTGAAATGATGAGAAAAATATAAACTTGCTTTCAGCTAGATTCCAGTGATGTCAAACACCTGATCGGGTGAAACCAAGATTTTCACATTTTCATATCTAGCATTGGGCTTGATTATTTTTTTTTTCCAGAAGTTAAGTGTCCTGTGGCTTTTGGTGGCTTCACACTGTAAACAAAAGTATTTATATGTCTGCATAGGGTTCTATGTTGCCCTGTTAAGGGTGGGATCTAATAGTAATTGCTCCTATTTGATGATGTTCTTCTGAACTGTCATTCTGGCTGTGTATCTACAACCTCATTTTGGTAGATGCTAGCAGGAGCTGGAGTTCAAAACGTTTTGGCTAGTCAAAGCTTCCATCTAGGGTGACATTTGTTCCTTTTTAAAAAGCAAAACTTTCTTCCCTGTGTCTAGTTTGATCTAGGAGTGGAGAAAAAACATTTTTCTTTTTTTTCAGTGGTTGCAATGTCTATAACATTTACAGTGTAGGCTAAACAAAAACCCCCTACTTTGGGAATTTGAAGCCAGTGTTTCCATTCCACGCCTGGACAAATGCTCCACCCACCATGATGCAAAAAATGCAGCGGATGCCATCACTGCCTCCCTTGGTCATAGATCTGTATTAACTGTGATGTGTGGGGATAATCCAAGTCCCAGGTGGATGAAAATTCATATAGACCCGATTTTGGGTCTGCCCTTTTCCTCCTGGAAGTAGGGATCGTGTAGGATTTTTGTACAGACCATGGTTTAAGTACTGCAATAAACGCTTCTTTTAGCGGGTCTGGATTTTGTCCCTTGGGATGTGTTGAACTGTCAAAAAAGTGACCAGAGAAGACCCCTTCTGAATACGATGACAACTTTGGTGTGACCCCTCTGCTAGTCATCATTGCTCCCAGTAAAATGCAGGTGCTGGCTAAGGCATATGTAATTCTGTCTGTATTTTTTTAGTGGTGAAAGTTTTCCTTGCTAAGGTTTCAGTATATTTATTTATTTATTTATTTATAGCAGTACCTTTGGTGCTTGGTGGGTGTGGTGTGTTTTGTTTTGTTTCAAGAGAAAGTTTTTTCCTCTGGAAAGTGGGGCAATCGTCCACATTCTCCGAGGCAAATATTTTGTTTGAGGAATTTGCAGGCTCTTCTGGCGTCCCCCCGAGCTGGAAGGTGCTGGTGGTGAGAACCCTTGTTTGTTTATTCCTTAGGAAGTCTGCAGTTTTCTCTTTGTTTGTTTTTTTTTTTGTTTGCTGAGACAATGAAAAGTCTGCATGAGAGCTCTAGGCCAGCAAATCTGCGCAGACAAAAATCCATGAGCCAGGAGATAGAAGCTGACTTGCGTATTCCCTGGAATCCGGGCCGGTTTGTCAGCAACGTGCACGGGTCACTTGGTTTCTGACCGAGCTGTAGCAGCGTTTAAGATACAGATTATGAAAGCAGAAGCCCGGGGATGTGATTCAAGCAGTGAATGGAAGGGTAAGAAAAAGGCTAAATCAGTTGCTGAGCGTACTGCACGCACGGTTCTGCGGTCCAGGGTACAATGTGCTTTTATGGTATTTGTTCTACCCACATAAACCCTAGTACAGTCACCGAAAACATACAGACAGGTTAAAAATAACATCTGGAAATTTACAGCAAGAGGAGATTTTTCTTTTATTTAGAAGGGTCTTCTTGTTTGATTAGAAAAATAGACATTCTTTGAGCCTCTTCTGTTGCTTCGGTTGCTCTGACTCGCTGCTCTCTCCTTTCAATGTTTCCAGGAGCTTCAACCAATGTAAGTTGCCCTTCTGAAAATAAAATGTGTCATTGTCGTGGCTATGCACATTTATTGAGGAAAAGGAACAGATTTTTTAGAAGTGGTAATTGAAATTAAAAAAGCGTGGCTGAATAGTATTCCTTTACTATAAATAAGGCACTTGCCAAAGAGCAATGGCTGTTGTGGTGGCAGGAGCATCGCTCCGTGACCTACGGGAAATACAACAAAGCCATGACGTCTTTGTGAACTTCCTTGAGAAAAGCTTTCAAAGTACAGGTTAACTTGGTGCCTTTTCTCATTCATGCCTGAATTACTTCATGCAATGGAATTGTTTCGTACGTGGCTTGACAAATGCGACTACTTTTTAGCCATTTCTGTGAGAACCCAACAAGGTGACCCGACATCTGTCAATGTCAGAACGATACGCCAGCGCAGGAAACTTAGAAGTTGCCTACAAGTGATACGTGTTTTGTTAGAGAAGGATTGACTTGCGTGGAGAAGCAGAGTGACCAAACACAGAACTCTTTTATAGCTTAGTTTTATTGCGTTTTTTTTTTATTTTTATTTTTCATATGTATTTAATCCAAACTGTCTCATTTGATATTATTTTCTTCCCCCATTTCTCTGTCTCTGACAATAAACTAAGTGGTCTTTCTTCATAGCATGAAATTGGAGGATGGGAAGAGTGGGTTCTTCCTCCGAGATAATTGAGTAATGGGGCATCCTCCTTTCAAGAGAAGAATTCTCGTGCAGACAGACTGTCAGATTGGCCTGCCTGCCGTTGTGTTGAGGGCACACTCTCCAGGCAGTCTGTGCTACAGAAGCATGAACTTGCACTCAGACTCTCCTGAGGCAAGAACAGAGTGATTTCAATGATGGAAGATGGGAGGATAAACTGTGACAAAGCCATAATCTCCCTATAGGGTTGCTCACCCTAAGCCAGCACAGTCATAGGCAGAAGGTGTTCCTCTGCCTTCACTGGGTCTGGAAGTCAAGTACGGCAGGTGAGGGCTCTGTCATTCACCATTTGTTTCACTGTCTCTTTGCATCTTTTCTGTTTTGTTTATTTTCTTAGTGCTGGATAATACAGATGTTTTCGCATTCCGCAAACAGCAGAACAGCATTCTGCAAACCCTCCCAAGTAGGGGGTTTTTGTTTAGCCTATACTGTTAAGGTTATAGACATCGCAACCACTAAAAAAAAGAAAATATTTTTTCTCCACTGCTAGATCAAACTAGACACAAGAAGGACATTTTTTGCTGTTTGAAAAGGAACAAATGTCACCCTAGATGCAAGCTTTGACTAGCCAAAACGTTTTGAACTCCAGCTCCTGCTAGCATCTACCAAAATCTGTAGGCTTTAGGACTTCCACGTAGTTCCATGCAGTGATTTATGAGGGTAATGGCGACAGCAACAAGTGGGAGACATATCCTTTTTTTAATTTAGTTTTTTTTTTTAATTATTATTATTATTATAGACTTCAGTACCAGTAATGTGGAGCTGGAAGCAGCAGGGAGAACTCAAAGGGGAGAATTGTGAACTATGGCCACAAAGCTGTGGGCTGTAAGGGCCCATTCAGCTGAGTTAGTGCTGTCAGTAGGGACACCCTCCACAGATTTTGGGGGGTGTCGTAGCTTACTGATGTGGTTTCTTTTTGCCCTTTGAGAATGTAACATCCGCTTTCCTTAGCAACAGAGTTTAGGCAGCTGGGTGAATCTTGGTTGTTTTCTGGCCCCGTATGTTTCCAAGGTCATGCCATAAAGCACTTGTGGAAAAAAAAAATAAAAATAAAAAATTCAAGTGGTGCAGATATGAAAATCAGGGGGTTGTTTTCCTGCAGCCCTTGAGCGCTTAAGAATGAGCAGGAGAAAGTAGAGGTGGAAAACTTCTCGGCAGACTTCCCCCTTTCCAATCACACCAGGAAAGGTTTGCCCTTGAGACATTATCCTGTCACTACTTCAGGATCACGATGGTGCCAATTCTCTGTTCAGCTGAGCTGAACAGGATTTTTTTTTTATTATTTTATTTTCTTCTTCTTCTTTTTTTTTTTTTTTTTGATGTGTGCTTAGGGCATTTACCATAAAGCATTTGTAGCTTCCTTCCTTGAAGCTTATTTTAGCCAATGACTCAGGCACTATAAACACTGGTACTTGTAGAGCTCCCGCACAGTCTGTCTGCTGTAGCAACCTGTATTTAAATTGCCTTAATGAATATCTTGCTGCTGTTGTGGGCAGCCAATTGCCCCGTCTGGTTCACAGCGCAGAAAGTAAAACAAGCCAACACCAATGCAAATTTTTGCTAAACTCCTCTGGCAGTAGACTGTTGTTTGGGAACGACACTGCAGCTACTTTCCTTGAAAGAAGAACAATCCTTGGTTGGTCTGAGAGATGCTCCACCCCTGTGGTGGGAAACAAGGTCTCCTGAGGGGGTACTTGCCCATCAGCAAGTAATGAAACATGTGCAAATATAAAGATCTAGGAGACTTGGTGTTATGTGTTTCTTTCTGTTTATTCCTCCTCTGTAGGGGATTTCTGTCCCCTACAGAACAAAAATCTGGGAGCCACAGGAAGAACTGTTGGCTCCAAAGTGTTGTAGTGACGACACAGGTTTATCACAGATTGATGAAGGATTTATTGTTGGTTACCGCTCTCTCTCCTCTGGCACTTTCTGAGCCAGTGACCTGAAGGAAAAGCTTCAGCTGGCTGATGAGAGAAGGGGTAATGCCATGCTAGTCCAGGTCTCATGCTCACGAAGGAGAAACTATCAGAGGACATCTACAGCCAGAGCCTTGATCTCTGTCACCAAGAATTTCTGAAGTGATACCATCATACAAGGTACTAATGATAGTCCAGGTCTCATGCTCACGAAGGAGAAAATATGAGAGGACATCCCCCAGCCAGAGCCTTGAGCCCTGTCACTGAGAATTCCCTAAGTGCTACCATCATACAAGGCACTAATGGGTTTTCTCAGGTGAGATTGGGGTGTGAAGAAAGGAATCATGGAATCATAGAATCATATGGGGTTGGAAGGGACCTCTGGAGATCATCTAGTCCACCCCTCCCACCAGAGTGGGTCTACCTAGAGGCTACCTAGAGCAGGTTGTACAGGAACTTGTCCGGGTGGGTTTGGAATGTTTCCAAAGAAGGAGACTCCACCACCTCTCTGGGCAGCCTCTTCCAGTGCTCTACCACTCTCACAGGAAAGAAGTTCCTCCTCATGTTCAGATGGAACTTCTTATACTCAAATTTGTGCCCATTTCCTCTTGTCCTGTCCCTGGGCACCACTGAAAAAAGACCAGCCCCGTCCTCCTGGTACCCTCCCTTTAAGTATTTTTAAAAATTGCTTAAATCCTCCCTAAGTCTTCTCCTCTTAACACTAAAAAAACCCAAGTCCCTCAGCTTCTCCTCGTAGGAGGGATGCTCCAGGCCCTTAATCATCTTTGTGGCCCTTTTCTGTACAGGGAACCACTTTATTCTTGAAGAGTTAATGGAGCTGGGCTTTACGTGCCAGCTTTCTCCTCTAGGGCCATGGCAAGCAACACCTCTGGTTGTGGTTTGCTTTGCAGACACGCTCAAGGAACAGAGAGCTGACTGCAGCAGCAGGAGGAAGTGGGAACTGTGGCTGTGTGTGTGACCCCTGAGAAAAATAGGTGCAGTAGCCATAGAGCTGGTGTCCCAGTCACAGTAGTCATGCTGTTTGACAGAGTTTAGAGATGGCATTTTGCCCCTGAACACCCAACATAGTGGCTTCATTACTGTGACGTCTTGTTGCCTGCTGATGCTGTTCTATTCCCCCTGAACACCCAACATAGTGGCTTCATTAGTGTGACGTCTTGTTGCCTGCTCTATTGCCTGAGCATTTTACCTCATAGGGCTATTACTGGCTACACGTGACTATTCTCCTTAATGTCTGGGCTTTTTGAATTATTACTGTATTTTAAAGCTGGATGCACAGCGTGCACAAGATTCCTTTCTGTGCCTGTGTTTCTTTGCCTTTTGGTTGGGTAGCTGTCCTGTTGCCAAGGGGATGTCTTACCATTATGCTGCTGTTGCCAGTGCGTGATTCTGTGATTGATTCATCAGGAAATTTGCAAGCTAAACTTGCAAGCTCAACTTGCCCTATCGTTTGCACAACCAACAATCACCCACTAAAAATAAACCGGTTTCCTGATAGATTGAGGTCACCCTTTACCGCGGTTGACTCTTTCCACCTGGATCCAAAGTGCTGGGAGAGGAGTTCCAAGTAAAAATTAACATTAATTGAGCAAGAGAGTTTCCATTTCAGCCCAGTGGATAGAGTTATGGAAACAGACTCGCAGGACTCATTGGCAAAATAAAAGGCCATGACATAACTTGTGATGAGAGGGTGAAATTGCTCTGTTGTGAGCGTGGCCAGCCCGAGTTCAGTGGTGAGGGAGTGGGTGCTGTCAGTGGATCTGAAGGAGTTGGCGGCTTCTTTTACCTCTCAGGCTGGTTGACCCCCTGGTTTTCTGGCTGTGCTAAGTCTGCAGGGCGAGTTACTGGCTGTCTGCAACAGTTCTCCCCCAGAGACCCTGAATCATAGAATCACAGAACTGTCTAATATTGGAAGAGACCTTTAAGTTCATCTAGTCCAGCCATCAACCTAACTGAGGAATAAGAAAAAAAGCACAAAAACCTCCCCACATTACTGAACCATGTCTCTAAGCAATATATCAACCCATCTTTTGAATACCTTCAGAGATGGTGACGTGTAACAATGAATGGGTTTAGTCCAATTAATGAATTTAAACAAAAAGAAATTTTCTTTCTTTTTTTTTTTTTTTTTCCCCCTGCATAGACCATTGTTGGGGGTGGGGGTAAGTCATGGCTTCAAAATGAAAGAGGAGATTGAGATGAGATCTGGGGAAGAAATTCTTTGCTGTGAGGGTGGTGAGAGCCTGGCCCAGGTTGCCCAGAGAAGCTGTGGCTGCCCCATCCCTGGAGGGGTTCAAGGCCAGGCTGGATGGGGCTTGGAGCAACCTGGTCTGGTGGGAGATGTCCCTGCCCAGGGCAGGGGGTTGGAACTGCATGATTTTTAAGGTTCCTTCCAACCAAACCATCCTATGATATTATGATTAACAGTTTAGTTATCTGACACAGACTTAGGGGATATACCTACAAAGAGTGAATTAAATTTTGGCTGTCACTGAAAGATCATGAAATATCATACAAGCCTATCTGAACCAGCAGGAGAAAGCATTTTTCCTTACACTGTATATTTTCTATTCGTATGGACTGTATAGTAATAGCAACGGGCTCTTTTGCCACTCTCCCACTGTTATTTTTCCTTTACTTGATAACAGCAATACTTTTTAGCTCTATGAGCTCCTGACGAAGAGCTGAGTGGGAAAATTGTCCTTTCTCTTTGAATGGTGCCTTCTATTTCACATCTAGCAATTAGAAGCTGCAGAAATCAGGATTGCTAAACAGTCTGAGAGTCAGTATGAAAGGATGAAGTGCAGAGGAGACTGAGTGGAAAAGAAGGTGAGGTAGAGAGCAATACAACAGCAGCAATAGTGAGGAACCTTGTATTCTGTATTGCCTGATGCCAAATATGTCCTCTCTACAAAGATCCTTGTTGTCTGAGGCTTGTCAGAGTTTGCCACCCATAGTCACAATGTTTAGTAACAGACAAAATTTGGTTTCCTGCCTCAAATAGCTGTTGTTGCTGAGGCAGTCCTTTGCTGCAAATTAGGAAACCTAACTGGTTGAATGGGCTTTGGTCATGATTTCAAGTTTTCAAGTTCTTTTTTTATCGGTATTGAAAATTTTACCATATGTAGGACTATTTTATGTTCTTGTGTATGTATAATTTTTTTTTTTTATTGCTTGGGAACATACAACTCCAGCAACTCAATGAACAGATAAATTGCAATGGGCAATGTTTCCTAGCATATTCAGAATATGAAATATAGTTTGCTTTTATGAAATTCTAATGGGAAAGGGCTTTCTTTGAGGTGTGTAGGGCATCAATTATACAAAAAAAAAATAAATCTAGGACATCATCACTTTTGAAAATAATCATGCAGTAATTGCTAGCACACCCGACTTAACTTTCATGTCCCAGCAGCGTCAACTGAAAATTGAACATTGCTGGCCATTGTGGGGACTTCAAAATGTATGTGAGACATATAATCTATAACTGATTTCTAGAAAAGCATAAATTACCATTTCCCAGAATTACTGTAGAATTTGCCTTGTATGCATTATAGAATTAGCACACTGAGCAGAAAACTGCTCATTTGACCTGGGTTGGCTTCTGCTGCACTGGATCTGGCTACCAGATCAAGTGATGGTGTATCCGAAGTCTGTTATTAAAGCACTTTGCTGTCATGTCATGTGTGGACCTCCCGTTTGCAGGCCACAGCCCCAAGTCTGCCCTATTCTCCAGGACCTTTTATTTTTTTGGTGGGACCAAAAATGGAAGCTCTGCTTCCATTCACCTGAATTTATACACGGCAGAAGACAGTATTGCCAGCCCAAATTTTTAACATCAGTATTTAAAACTGGTCTCTTTGTGTAGGCAGCAAACTGCTACAGGCTTCTGGTTGCACCAGCAAGGTTTTTGCTGGCTTGTTCCCTACTGGGAAGTGGAGAAATGGCAACGTGTGATAGACCTGTCAGTTTTGACTCCCTCATCCCCCTCCTTTGACTCCGGGGTGATACGGAGTGCAGGGTTAGTACTGAATGTGCTGGCTTTAGTATGATGTTTCTTCATTTCCTTGCTGATGATGTAGCAGCCAAAGAAGCCTTCACGCAACAGGCTTTAAATCTTTTTTCAATGTCATTTTATAAAGGCCATGGATTTTTTGATCTAGTTGTGTGCTGTGGCAACACTGAAATTTTTGCAATGTTTGGCAAAACTCTGATATGTTCGTCCAGCAGCTTAGGATAAGCTGTGCAAGGAGAAGTGATTGAATTAATATGAGATTTTTAAAATATGCACAGAACACTGCACAACAGTGCTAGATTGAGAACTTTTGTCACTGGTGCACTCTTCCAGCTGGACGGCTAATTCCTTGCCCTAAGATTGAATCATTTTAGAGATCATATAAAAACTAATAACCTGAAGATTTACAACATTGATATGGTAACTGTTCAAAAACCTAGATAGTCTCCACATGGAGCTTTTTGCATTTCAGTGTGTGGTACCTGTGATGGTGTTCTTGGTGGAGTAATGTTGACATGAGTCAACACAACAACTTTGATCTCTCTTTTCTCAGAGACCTTTTTTCTCCCAGTTTCTCTTTCCCTGCCTAGCTCTAGCTTTCCACTGAATTACAGAATCACAGAATGTTGACTTCCAAGGCATAAAATACATTCCAATGGACATGAAAACAATGCCTAGAATATTATATGCTGCTGTTCTACCATATCTCTTCTGATTTTACTCTCAAAATGCAATAGATCTGTTACGTGGAAAGTAAAACTACTCTTTTCCTCAGTACTCCCTTCCCCATAATATCATTTTGTCCCCCATATAATTAGTTTAAAAAGAATATAATCCCTCTAAAGCTTTATTTTGAAGAATCTCAGACTACATTGTTATCTAGTCTTAACCAGGCAGTTTAACTGCCTCAGAAAGCGATCTGCATGTGAAAATATTGCAATATGGATCGTGTGTGATAGTCTGATTCTTGTGGAAGAGGGAATATTAATTCCTGCAGAATGTTGACTTCCAAGGCATAAAATACATTCCAATGGACATGAAAACAATGCCTAGAATATTATATGCTGCTGTTCTACCATATCTCTTCTGATTTTACTCTCAAAATGCAATAGATCTGTTACGTGGAAAGTAAAACTACTCTTTTCCTCAGTACTCCCTTCCCCATAATATCATTTTGTCCCCCATATAATTAGTTTAAAAAGAATATAATCACTCTAAAGCTTTATTTTGAAGAATCTCAGACTACATTGTTATCTAGTCTTACCCAGGCAGTTTAACTGCCTCAGAAAGCGATCTGCATGTGAAAATATTGCAATATGGATCGTGTGTGATAGTCTGATTGTTGTGGAAAAGGGAATATTAATTCCTGCTAATGAAATATATCCAGGCATTTATAGTGGTAGTTTCATAATCTGCCATTT
The DNA here is from genome assembly GCF_001431845.1 of Calidris pugnax. Taxonomy (NCBI): domain Eukaryota; kingdom Metazoa; phylum Chordata; class Aves; order Charadriiformes; family Scolopacidae; genus Calidris; species Calidris pugnax. The sequence continues at coordinate 714,040 of NW_015091133.1, read as the reverse complement.
CCTCCTAGACATTATTTTTCAAATACGTGCTTTTGTAGTTGTGGACACTACAGATAATGTAATGATGATATAACTTGTCCATAGTGCCATTCTGTGAATTCAGTTCCATGTGAGTAGGACACTATATTCTTTATATCCTGTGACTTTCATGCCATCTGAAGTATTTAATTTGGTTCTGACTAGTCTTTCACTGCTGTAGCTAAGGATGGAAAATATGCATGCTTATCCACTGTCAATTAAGCTCATACATGAATTAAAATTGTTAGTACATGCCAGCGTAATTGACTTGATGTTGATTTTGCTAGTAATACATATTGAAACTGTTGATAAAATGTGTTCAATGCTTGATGAGTTAAAGTTGTTACAAAAGTGTTTATTGGAATCTGACAGATGCAAGAAAAATGCTAACAGTGTGGATTTGGGTAATTTGTTTGGATTTGGTTTTCTTCCTTCAATTTCAAAACAATTTCCCATCTATAATTGCTTTTCACTTGCAGCTGATTTCCAATATAACAATGTTGTGAATTGGGCTATTGATGGATATATGACATCTTCTGACTTTGGTGCCTTCAGGGGACAGTTTGTGATTTCTACATTATCCAATTTTACTAAAACTGAACACTGTTAAAACTGTATTCTACACTACTCCTGCAGCTGTATTTCTTCGTTTTCTTCATATCTATAGAAGACCACTCTTTGTGGTTGTGTTCAATCTCTGAACAGAGACTACAGAGCCTGGCATTTCCACTGCAACAGTAACATGTAGTTTGAACTAGAAGGTAATTTTTCAGAAAATCTGTGTAAACATCTCATATATATGTACACTCCCTGATAAATATGTACTCTATCCTTTAAATTCAGTGGGCAGACTGATTACGTAGCGGGTTTTTTGGGGGGGTTTAAGATGGTTTTAAAAAATGCTGCAGTAAATCTGCTGCCAGATGTTTCATTTCTGCTTCATATAGCAAGCAGTTCATGTATAACTAATGATACCTAAGGTGGCTGAAAATAAAAGGAGGAGGTAGAAAGAACAGAAAACCTATTATCACTCCTTTCGAGGGTATTATATTGAGTTTTGACCTTGGTAAAGCTCTTATGCAGGGAAGCAGAAATAAACAGCAGGAGCGTAGGAGGAACCCATAGAGGCTTGAAGTCCCAACGCCCAAGGTCTGTAACCGTGGTCAGTAAAAGTCAGCTCAAAACAACTTAGCAGGGCAAGTGGAAGTCAAAGGTGGCAGCATGGAAAAGAGGAACTGGGAAGCCATGAGGAGAGAGGGCAGAATGAACAGCAGCTGGAAGAAGAAAGATACTCCAGGAATGTGGGACTTTGGTGGGACAGAAGAGAGTCCCCATTCTAACATCCCACCCATACCAGATCTAACAGTGGAGTATGGCAGTCAGACCTAATCTGGTCTCTGAGAATCACTAGAATCACTCTTCCCTTTAGCTGACAACAGTCCCTCTCACTGCCTGGTAACAACTGAGGTGTTGCATTTAGAATAGGTGACTTGAGGAATTATTACAGGTGAGAGAACCGAATAACACCCCTTCCCTTGGTGCTGTCATCTCAGAGAGCTGAGAATGTCCAGTGTCTAGCTCAACATTGGGGGATATTTGTCATTTTGGGAAGAAGTCAACCGTTGGGAATCATAAAGGTATTTGAATTTTCAAATTTGAAATTTGAATCTTTGGTTTCCCCTTCTGCTAAAAAACCCAAACAAACAATTCTGAGGGGAACTGAAGGATCTGTTTGAGGAATCTTTTTGGGATTTCATCTATCTGGGAGATACAACCAAAGAAGTAATGTACCAGGTAATCAGTTTTATAAGGTAGATGCCAAATTTTATAGCCTGTATCTCATTCATAGCATAGTGCTGCATACAGGGAAAGCATTCCAGTATCTATACCGAAATCAAACAGCCTCGATCTCTCAAATACCATTATTCTGAACGGGTGTCCTTGAGAAAAGGCGGTGTCACTTCTGGGATGATCTCTGCACCTACATCCAGTTCTTGCTGATGTCTCTCCAACTTCTTCTGGGATGATTTGAGCTTTCAGAGGCAGGACAAAAAATGACTCATTTGCAAACCTACTCAGAAATTTCTCTGTTGGACCTGAATTAACTCTTCCTTTTCAGTGCCATCTCTGAAAAGTCAGAAGAAGGTCCAACCCAGTCCTTGCAGTGTTAGAATAAAACTGCACCATAAAGACCAGAACAAGTAGCAGTCAATAACAAAATAAATGAAAAAGAGTGTATGCATTTGTCTGGGATGAACAACATCTCAGGGCAGTTATGTTATTAATGGTCTTATTTTTAACTTTTTTTTTTTTTTGGTAACTGGAGAAGTTATTACGTTAGATAATTAATTTGGGAGATTTTGGGGCTTCTGTGCAGACCAAAAAGACACATTTTAGTGTCCCACGTCTCCACTGAAGCATGAGGGTGCAGAAGTCTGCTGAGGAAGCAGAGACTAACTATCATGCCAATGATCTCTATTTAATATATTTAGCTGGGTTTTACTAGGAAAAAAAGGCGGCTACTAAGGAACACACCCCAGTATGAGTAATTTCTAAAAAGTAGGTCAGCCAAGTTTACATTTCATGCCTTGGCCAGTGCAGAAAACAAGCTTGATGCTCTCTTAATAGCGATGCAAGCACATCATTCTGGGACCTAAAGCCACTTCAGGCTTCTTCTTGGGGACTTACCTAGAACTGTGACTACTTTTCTGGAAGCTTGTTCTTTTTATTTATATGTAACTAATATTTTCCTGACACTTTACAGAAGAAATTCCAGTTCAGACCTCTTAAATAAAACACAGTAACAAATAATATGTATTACATATGGGATTAATAACTTATTCAGGACTGTTCAAGTTTCAGTCACACAGTGAGGGGCATTTCTACATCTTGCATGATGATTTTTCAGTCTCTGATTCCCACTTTGCTTGCATTCAGTTTTTATTTTGGTTGAGTTTTTCCTCCAAAACTGTAATTTTTTTAGCATCCTGATGACTGTGTTTAAATGTCTTTGTCATCAAAGAATCCCAGTAAGAGCGGTTTCCACTTATTCTTCATTCTTGAAAAAATTTTGCCAGTGGTGCCTTGTCTTTTGTTTGTCACTGCATCAATCACATCCTCCTTTTATATTGTATTGAGCCTAGTTGTTTACAGTAACCCATCAGCAGCAATCAAGGCTGTGACTGAATTTTTATATCTTCCCATTGATATGGGAATGGAAAGACAAAATGAAGAAGGCTGCAGCATGAGAGCAGCTCCTGCATCGAAAGAGCCTGTATGAACCAGCTGCCAACATCCTGTCGCTTTGACTAAATTCACACCAATGAAACTGCTGTTTCATTGAAGAGAAAAGAAGGCTCCAGGGAGATCTTTTGGCAGCCTTCTAATACCTAAAGGGGGCTACAGGAGAGGTGGGGAGGGACTCTTGATCAGGGAGTGGAGCCATAGGACAAGGGGGAATAATTTTAAACTGTAAGAGTAGAGATTTGGATCAGGTCTTAGAAAGAAATTCTTTCCTGTGAAGGTGGTGAAACAATGGAACAGGTTGCTCAGAGAAGTTGTGGCTGCCCCATACCTGGAGATGTTCAAGGCCAGGCTGGATGGGGCTTTGAGCAACTTGGTCTGGTGGGAGATGTCCCTGCCCAGGGCAGGGGGTTGGAACTGGATGATCTTTAAGGTCCCATCCAACCTGAACCACTCTATGATTCTATTCTATGATTTAGCCTGGAGAGAGATGACAGAAGGCCATATGGGTGTAGGCACCATGTATACAATGCACCAGGAACCACTGCTCAGGCTCTCACTCACCATAGGAGTTAGGAAGCACTGAGTGACCTTGACAGGTGAGATAATACCTCAATATTGAGTGTGCAGAGCTCCTTACTCGGGGACATTGTAGACATCATTTTATGTCATGAATTTATTAAGGAAATTCTCAGAAGAAAATCCATCTTGGCAGTTAAATTCAAGGACACCACTCAGGAAGGTTTTTGTGCCAGAAAGCACTTGAGGCTGGAAGACAGTTCCGGTGGAGTGTGATGTGCTTTCTGCCCCCTCGCTATCTGTCTTGAACATCTGCAGTTTTTCCTCTTTAGTTATAGGGCCCCTGGGCCTGACCTGGTGTATGTGTAAGTAAAGATGAAGAACAAAGGTTATTTCTTTGCTTAAAGATTAGCATTTTTGTAGCTTTCATTGTATTTTGTAATATAGTAGGACAACAAAGTCTTTGCCAAAATGCTTTACTCTTACAACCAAAAGCATGTGTATTTCTTTCTTCTTTGACAACCAGAATGTACTTCACCAGATCCAGATGTCTCAGAGAGGGAAAGTGAAGCATCTGAGGGGGGGAAGAAAAGGCTCTTTTTTAAAATTGTCTTTTTATTTTCATAATATGTTGATTTTCTTTTTTTTTTTAAAAATGGAGTAAGGCGATTGTTTTCCCATGTATTTTACAGTCGTTTCCCAGAATATTCTTTTAAAATATTCTGATGACCATTCATGCCTTTCAGATCTAAGAAATATAATTTTGTCCCGGTTTTAAAGATTTGGCAAAATGGGGAGAGAAGAGCGAGAAGTTAATGTTATCAACCTGATGTCCCGGCTCCTAAATTTCTTTCCTATTTCAGTAGTCTGAAGTGCTGTTGGTGGCACAGGGAAGTCAAGGAGATCATGGAATAGAAGGAAATTCTTTGTGAAGCAACAAAACACTTTATAAAGACGAACCTCTTTGTTCTTCTGGAGACAGCTCACAGGAATAATCTGCATTAGAACTGTGACCCATTGGCTGAAGTAATAGCCAGCTTGTTTGAAAGTGCAAACATCCCACATAAGGCTCATCAAAACAGTTGATTTTAGGCTAATTTTTCTTTTTTCTTTATTTTTTTTTTCTTTTTCTTCTCCTGTGCATTGTCACATGGGAGGGGAATAACAGATGACTGTGAATAAAGTGGTGGCTTGGAACTCTATGTAACTGGAAAAACTGGGAATACATGTAGTTTAGGTATGTAACACCGATTGTCCACACACAAATGAGCAGTAAATGAATAGCCTACCCTAATAAAAATTCATAGGAATGATTAGCTCTTCAGTTGCCATGTGTTTTTCTTTTTATTCCTCTGAGGAAAACCAGGAAACCATGTAAATGAATAGCCTACCCTAATAAAAATTCATAAGAATGATTAGCTCTTCAGTTGCCATGTGTTTTTCTTTTTATTCCTCTGAGGAAAACCAGGAAGCCATTATGTCTGTTACAAATATTTAAATAAAACCAGGAGAAAAATGTTTTATTTTTTCCAGAATTGTTGGGCACTTCTTTTGCAGTCACATATGTCTAAAAGTGAAATCGTTAGTGTTTTAATTGCTGCAAAATTAGTAGTTCTGTAGGAAATTATGGCTGCTTGTTGGTACACTTTCCATAAAAATGAAAGCTACTAAAAATATGGCAACAGCAGCTTAAGTTCAAACCAGGATCTGTCAAATTAGTGGCTCTTCAAGATCCACAGTCTGATTTTAATTTTCTGGAATGTCCTTACTATGAGAGAGAGGATAAAAGGCAGAGGGCCAGGATCTCTGGTCAACATCAGCAAGCAGCGAACGGCCGGTGTAATAACTACTCTGTGTGATCCCACAGTAAGTACATAGAGAATCAAGTTCAGACTTGGAGTGGGTTGATGTTAACTCCCACCCAAATGTAGCCCAGCCAATAAACCATTAAGGTTCTTCTCCGGGGCCTGTGCAATCTCAGAGTAGTTTTCTGGTGGGAAGTTTGCAGCCATCAAATTAACGTCCTACAATATGTTCCTTTTGACATGGCCAGAGGAGGAAGTTAAAAGTGACCTTTCCTGTTAGAAATGTCTTACAAATGAGTTTAGCATGCGATGAGGAAACAAAATTCTGAGAGCCCCAGAGATGACAAAGATGTCCCTCACCACAAAAAAGACATTGAGGTATTGGAGTCTGTCCAGAGAAGGGCAATGAAGCTGGTGAGGGATCTGGAGAACAAGTCCTATGAGAAGCAGCTAAGGGAGTTGGGGGTGTTCAGCCTGGAGAAAAGGAGGCTGAGGGGAGACCTCGCTCTCTCCAACTCCCTGAAAGGAGAGTGTAGCCACGGGGGGTTGGTCTTTTCTCCAAAGGAACAGGGGATGGGACAAGAGGAAACGTCCTCAAGTTGCACCAGGGAAGGTTCATATTGGATGCTGGGAAAAATTTTTACACCAAAAGGGTTATTAAACCTTGGAATGGGCTGCCCAGGGATGTGGTTGAGTCACCATCCCTGGAGGGATTTAAAAACTGTGTAGGCATAGTGCTTAGAGATATGGTTTAGTGATGGATTTTGTCAGTGTTAGGTTGACGGTAGGACTAGGTGGTCTGGAAGGTCCCTTCCAACCTGGGCAATTCTATGACTTAAGTGACATGTGCAATGTTGGGAAGGGCTCTCTGCTAGCTTCGTCTTCTTTGGGCTGGGGAGCAGCAATTATGTCCTCCAGATGCTTACAAAAGAATGACCAGGCCTGCAGTGAACATCGACTTGCAAAAACATCTCAATTTCATGTACTCCTCCTATTGTAAAGTATTGGACTTGTTTTGCTGGTCTTGCACAACCACAAACCAGGATGTTTAAATAGCTTAAATCTGTTCAAATTAATTACTAATAAGCTATCGTATTTCCATGTGACACAAGGGGGAAAAGGTAATCATCAGAAAACACCTTCTTTAACATAAGAAGAAACTAAAATGCGTGGAATATATTTCATAAGATAAATACAAGGGATATATGACTTAGAGTTTGTCTGGATTAAGAATCTGGAAATAAGTTTCTGTTTTAAAACTAGATGGTGGTAATTAAAAGGTGTATATTGCCTGTTCATCAGGTCGCAAGTCCAAAACTGTGTCTCCCATCTACAAAAGTCTAAACTGACCCCATTTCTTAGTCTCCTTTGCTTTGTGCATTCCCTTGCTCTCCTACCCAGTTCTCCCTGCTGGGACTTCTGGCTTCTGGATTTCCAGGGCTTATTGATTAGATACATTTTGATAATTTCCAGTCATCACAGCAAATCATGAACGTGCCCCTCAGCGACAGAGATTTGTTTAAACAGATTTTCAGCTGAGTATAAGATGTGTATCCAGATGCTCAGATGATGAGTGTCTTGGGAGCACTTATCTACAGCTTAAAATTTCACCACATTAGCCTTACCCGTGTGTTACCTCATGCACGCTACAAATGCACAGCTCGTTAACATTGATGTGTTTTGCTCTAGAGCTCAATAATTTAAAATCCACTTCAGTTCTGAACAACCAAGCCAAACTTTATATCTTGCATCCAATTCAGGAACCTGGTAGAAGTTTGGGGTTTTTTTTCTGTCATGTGCTCATTAGCCAGTTACTGTCAGATTCAAATTATTTAACAGATGAAGAAAATAGACTCTCAAGCTCTGGAAAAGTCCCCGTTATAAACCAGAGGATGATAAAAATGGTAATTTTTTTTCCAAAGACTTCTGATCCTCGGGAAGGAACACCTTTGTTACCACCAATGATTTAAATAGTTTTGGGGTTTTTTGTAAATCAATATGCTTTTGAAGTGTCCCTCTTTTATAAGAAAGCACTTTCTTTTCTATTGCTTTCCTTAAAGTGTGTTATGAAGATGACATCCTTAAAGACTGTTGTCAGGCTGTTGTCAGCTAAAGACTAGAATCAAGGGAAAAACCTGAATGCAAACCAGCTACAAAAAGGACTTTTTTTTCTATTTTGGTGTGTGTTCTGTTTTCTAAAGTGAGGAAAAAGATTCTCCTTAGACATTTACCCAGCATCAGGTGATCTACAATGGTGGTTATCGAGCAGTTCTAAGACTTATCCCCATCAGGACTGGCAGCTTCAACTTCAGTGTGCAGAGGAACATCCCCGTGACTCTAAATTGTCAAAATAACCTTTCTTGTGGCTAATGTATGTCAGTGCTAACCTCACTTATTCTTTGGCTTTACATCTACAATATGTGGCAGCTGAGTCTTGGGAATCACCCAATGTCATAACATCAGTGTTAAAGAAATAAAAAAAAATAATAATAGCATGACTTAGTAAGTTTTCTTTTCTTTAAATTATTATAGATTTGTTAGAAAAGAATTGGGATTTTTTGGGGGTAACTTCTTCCAGATCTAGGCTATGCATTTTAAACCTTTTTTTTTTTTCCACCCTCAAAATTTTATAAATGGAACAATGAAGGAGAAATTTCCGTATTATCTTTACATGATCAATTATCTTTGTTAGTGTTTTTCATAAACTTCTAAAGCATTGATGCACTTTGAATGTGACAGGCAGTACAGTCACCACGAGATATGATTGCATTTGAGAACTGGGTTTTGTATTGTATGTGATCTCTTTAAGAAAGTCAGAAAGTCAAGAAATTTTTTTCAATTTTTTTTTTTTAATTTTATGAAATCAGACTTACTGTTGATATTAATGAACACAGAGTGCAATTGCTCAAGGTGTTTCCCTAAGAAATCAAACCCTCCCCTTCCTGCCCCCAAAAATGTGTGAATTAAATGAAATGCTGAGACATCTACAACATAAACCAGTGTTTCTCTGTTTTAATGTAACTTTATAAATTATAAATTAGAATATGATATTTTGTATTTTGAGAATGGCATTTTAATATTCAGGTAACCTCTTTAACATTGTTTATCAGGTATTTTTAAAAGTGTGAAATGTTCTATTAACTTTTTAACCCTATTCTTTTGTCTGATAGATTTACTACCTTACTTAATTCTTAGGAATGATATACTGTTGAAAGTGGGATGTTAAAAGACCTGAAAGAATGAAAGGATTTGTAAAATGTCGGTTTTATAACTCTCAGTCTTTTGGAGGAAAGTAAGCCTAGTGCTTTACTCATTCCTTGGAGTTGTAAAAGTTCACCATGAACAAATGTAATATGTGCCAGGTATCTTTCTCTCAAAGAAAGGATAAAAGGACTTGCCAATACAGATCATTATTTTTCAAGCAGTCAAAAACCGTTTTTTTTTTTTTTTTCTCTTGTATAGTGTAAAGAAGCAAAAAAGATCACAAGCCCAATTTTAAGGGAGAAAGAAGAAAGACTTTGTGAGATACCTTAACATCATCCAAAGGGATACTGACTTTCTAGGACAGCCCAAGTTTCCAGGGATGTCTCTGAAGTTGTCTTTGTCAGTACACTTGAACGTGATGAAAAATGTCTTTTATGCTTATCTTCTCATCTGAAAAGAAAGTGCCACAATGAGAGAGGGAAGTGTTGGCATTAGGAGTGTGCACAGTTGTCAGCTGAGTGGGGAGGCAAGAGTCTCTGCTCAACACAACAAATATTAAAAGTGGTTTTTAGATTATTTTATAGCCAAGGCAATGTGTTGTCGTAACATGTGTGTTATGCTACACTAATGCAGCTGCAAAGTGAGCTAGATTTAAACTCAAAAGAAATAATGCTTGAGGAGAAGAGTGTTTTCATCTTGCTGTAAGAAAGGAATTTTTCAGTGTTCAGTCACTGGAGCAACCTCCCCAGGGATATGGTAGAGTCACCATCACTGGAGGTTTTCAAGACGTGGTTGAGCAGGGTGCTTGATAAACTCATCTAGGCTCCCTTTCCCAAGAAAGGTTGAACCCGGTGGTCTTTTGAGGTCCTTTCCTCAAAAGAGAGAACCTGGGCTGTTCTACAGTTCTACGATTCTCCAGCACAGTATTTTTCTGCTAAATGCAGAGGTAAAAGCAGGCATTGTTTGGTGGCACTGATGGCTGCAGTCTCCTTTCATGACAAAAGTTTGGGAAGTATTTTTGGGGAAAAAAAAAAAAAAAAGGTGGCTGAGTGTTATTTGGTAGAATGTATTTCTTCTGTATCTTTGTCAAAGCCTGATTAGAACCCACGGACTGGGCCATATGAGGATGCAGACAAAGCACAGTATAACACTCTAAGCAGAATGGTCACGTTCTTCTCAAATAATAATATATAAATCAGCCTATCATGTAAATTACTTATGAGCTTAGAGGAGAAATAGAGTTATTCTGACTTGTCCAACTGCCAATTGAGGAAAAGTAATTAATCACGTGCATGGTTTTAGCCCCTGGAAAATGGAGGTAAAAGGCTTAATTTCAGTTTAAGCAAATTTATTTTATTTCACATTTGTGATAGGTTGTGTGTGTGCTTGGTTCATTACCGTCTGTCAACTGATGCAGGGTAATTTGTTAAGAGATGGTAATAAATATGTTCACGTGACTAAAAGCAGTCACCATTGCTTAATATACTGCTTTTTATCACTTTGGCTTCTGACTGTGAATGCTCTAGTTTGCTATGGCTGTGTGATACTGTGATGTGTAGATTAACAAAACTCTCACAGTAAAGCGATTGTCTAAAGAGGTTATAAACTCTCCATTCTTGGTGGTCTTTAAAAAACAGGATAGATAAACATCTGTCAGGGATGATGTGAGACAAGCTGATCTTGCCTGCAAACAGGGAATGGACTAGGTCACCCCTTGAGATCTCTTCTAGTCCAAGGAGTCCACGATTTCAGTTTAACTAACTCAATGAAATGCCGCACAGGGATTTGTGATAATTTAATTAAGTTGGCTTTTAAGCAAGTTAACAGATGTTTGCACTTATAGATGCAATCATTTAAGGCCTAGAGTGTGCAATCTATTCCAGTGCTTCACTGTCCTTTTAAATAGAAAACTTTTCCCTAAATCTAACTGCAACATGTATAAATACATGCTACTTTTATGTATCATTTATGCTACTTTTATCCTGTCCCCCACAAACACCATTTTTGTAGGGCTGTTGGTTGTAGGTTTTTTTTACTTAGTCATGTGCTGTCTTTCCCCCTTTCTTTATGCTTTTGCTTCTTTTCTCCATAGGTTCAGCAGCCTGCATTTTGGAGTTAGAGGTTTTTTTACCTCTCTGAATATTTTTTTCTTTTTTTTTCCCCCCAGAAACTTTTCAGGTAAACTATGTGAAGTGTTTTGGATTTTGGAGTTAGAGGTTTTTTTACCTCTCTAAATATTTTTTTCTTTTTTTCCCCCCCAGAAACTTTCCAGGTAAACTATGTGAAGTGTTTTATTTTTTTGTTGTTTTGCTTTTTTTTAACCTGTGGCTTCTCAAACTGCCTCACATGTCAGACTGAGTCTTTATCAGTACTGATACAGCAGAATTATATTTCCACTCAAGAAAGCATGCTTGGTTATACATACCAGTAACTTTAAGCTTGGCTTCAGGATGCGTCTGAAGGATCTGGTAATACGTTTTTTTGTTGTTTTGCTTTTTTTTAACCTGTGGCTTCTCAAACTGCCTCACATGTCAGACTGAGTCTTTATCAGTACTGATACAGCAGAATTATATTTCCACTCAGGAAAGCACTCTTGGTTATTCATACCACTAACTTTAAGCTTGGCTTCAGGATGCATCTGAAGGATCTGGTAATATTTATAGATGCAATCATTTAAGGCCTAGAGTGTGCAATCTATTCCAGTGCTTCACTGTCCTTTTAAATAGAAAACTTTTCCCTAAATCTAACTGCAACATGTATAAATACATGCTACTTTTATGTATCATTTATGCTACTTTTATCCTGTCCCCCACAAACACCATTTTTGTAGGGCTGTTGGTTGTAGGTTTTTTTTACTTAGTCATGTGCTGTCTTTCCCCCTTTCTTTATGCTTTTGCTTCTTTTCTCCATAGGTTCAGCAGCCTATTTTGGAGTTAGAGGTTTTTTTACCTCTCTGAATATTTTTTTCTTTTTTTTTCCCCCCAGAAACTTTTCAGGTAAACTATGTGAAGTGTTTTGGTTTTTTGTTGTTTTGCTTTTTTTTAACCTGTGGCTTCTCAAACTGCATCACTTGTTAGACTGAGTCTTTATCAGTACTGATACAGCAGAATTATATTTCCACTCAAGAAAGCATGCTTGGTTATACATACCAGTAACTTTAAGCTTGGCTTCAGGATGCGTCTGAAGGATCTGGTAATACGCTTCTCAAGTTTTTGTTTTCTTAATTAGAAGGAATATTCTGCAAATTGTAAGGGGAATTTCTTTAACATCTTCTGTTATAGCCTAAATTACAGGTTAAGACAGTGTTTCTCACCACTTGAGAATTATTTGGATTCAGAGGCAGAATCTGGAGAGGGGAAAGATTGTTTTAATTTCTCCCCAGCCATATGTTCATTTAAATGGTTCATCGCATGGGGGGAAGTGTGCAAACAGGTAATGCAACTCTCTGTAGTCAACTCTCTAACCCTTTTAAGATTTTTCCCCCCAGAAACTTTTCAGGTAAACTATGTGAAGTGTTTTGGTTTTTTGTTGTTTTGCTTTTTTTTAACCTGTGGCTTCTCAAACTGCATCACTTGTTAGACTGAGTCTTTATCAGTACTGATACAGCAGAATTATATTTCCACTCAAGAAAGCATGCTTGGTTATACATACCAGTAACTTTAAGCTTGGCTTCAGGATGCGTCTGAAGGATCTGGTAATACGCTTCTCAAGTTTTTGTTTTCTTAATTAGAAGGAATATTCTGCAAATTGTAAGGGGAATTTCTTTAACATCTTCTGTTATAGCCTAAATTACAGGTTAAGACAGTGTTTCTCACCACTTGAGAATTATTTGGATTCAGAGGCAGAATCTGGAGAGGGGAAAGATTGTTTTAATTTCTCCCCAGCCATATGTTCATTTAAATGGCTCATCGCATGGGGGGAAGTGTGCAAACAGGTAATGCAACTCTCTGTAGCCAACTCTCTAACCCTGTTAAGACTTTGGGTGTTTAGACTTATTCCTGCCCTCAGCCAAGGCATGAAACAGACCTGCTCTTAGCTGATTGTATTTGCATGCAAACACTGACACTTGTTATTTTGGGTGTTTAGACTTATTCCTGCCCTCAACCAAGGCGTGTAAGCAGACCTGCTATTAGCTGATTGTATTTGCACGCAAACACTGACACTTGTTGTGATTTCCAGTAGCCATGCACAGGGCCCATCCTTCCCACCCTCTTCTGCTAATTGCTCATCTTATCTTCTGGATATTTTCTTTGTTTGCTTCACGTTCAATCTCAGATGATTCAGTGATACGACTTTCCCATGTACTCAGTGTTAAACCAACGGCTAGAAAAGATTTTCTCTCAAATTGACAAGAATTATGGCTTGGGAGCTTTTGTTTTTTTGAGCACTTTCCAGTGCTTGGAATCACTGGAGCCTCTGGTCTAGCTGGTGGCAAGCTTCCAGCCAGCCCATCGCCTTTTTCTTTTAGGAGCAGCTTCTCAAAACTTCAGTCTGAGTGCTGCAGCTGCAATGGATGGATTCTCTTGATCTCTAGGCATTTTCACCAGAGTAATTGCCTGCTATTGCAGGAATCTTTCCCCTTTCCAGTGACATAATTGCTTTTCTTGAGGTTTTGTGTTTTGTGTATGAAAGACTTTAAGCTTATTATAGGGTGGTTGGTGTGTATTTTTGGTGAAGTGAAGCCGTGGGATGGTCCAAAATTCTGTTATGTGGTTACGTTCTGTGCTGGAGGACTAGATTTGATAACCCAGATCAGATTAGTAGGAATCATGATCTCATTATTGTTATTTGAAGGTGCTGCAGCATCTTCCCTACTGGCACTGCAACAGCAGCAAATGGTCCCAGTCACAAACTAAAGAATTACAAAACATAGCATTGAGAAGGTTATATAATCCTGATTAAGCAGAATCAATTGTTCCTAAATTCCTCTGTGTTGTATGGCGCTGGGCAATTGAGTGTATTCCAAACACTCAAAATTTGAATAAGCATAGTGTTAATCTAATTTTAGTACTCGCTTCTTTTTGGATCTGTTCCTGAAATACTTCGGTGTTTTTTTCTCTTCTGCCTTCCTCTTTTGTGAGCGAATAAAGTGAAGATTTCTGTGATAGGGCTTTTAGTCATGAGATTTCCTCTTTCGTCAACCTTTAAACCCTGACCTCACAGGTCAGTCTGTAAGAGATATCTAAGCCTGATGATACAAAACTGTGAGGAGTGGCCGATACACCAGAAGGATGTGCTGCCAGACAGTGAGACCTGGACAGGCTGGAGAGTTGGGTGGTGAGGAACCTAATGAAGTTCACCAAAGGCAAGTGTAGGGTCCTGAACCTAGGGAGAAATAACCTCATGCACCAGTACAGGTTACGGGCTGACCTGCTGGAAAGCAGCTCAGTAGAGAGAGACCTGGGTGTCCTGGTGGACAACAAGTTCACCATGAACCAACAATGTGCCCTTGTGGCCAAGATGGCCAATGGTCTCCTGGGGCGCATTAAAAAAAGCGGGGCCAGCAGGTCAAAGGAAGTCATACTCCCCCTCTCCTCTGCTCTGGTGAGGCCCCATCTGGAGTATTGTGTTCAGTTCTGGGCTCCCCAGTCAAAGAAGTACAGGGAACTTCTGGATAGAGTCCAGTAGAGAACTACAAAGATGGTCAGGGGACTGGAGCACCTCTCTGCTGAGGAAAGGCTGAGAGACCTGGGACTGTTTAGCCTGGAGAAGAGAAGACTGAGAGGGGACCTCTTCAACACTTATCAATATCTAAAGGGCAGGTGTCAAGAGGATGGGGTCAGGCTCTTCTCAGTGACAGGAGCCCAGAGACAGGACAAGAGGGAATGGGCACAAGCTGGAATGCAGGAAGTTCCATATAAACATGAGGAGGAACTTCTTTCCTGTGAGGGTGGCAGAGCCCTGGAAGAGGCTGCCCAGAGAGGTGGTGGAGTCTCCATCTCTGGAGACATTCCAAACCTGCCTGGACACGTTCCTGTGGGACCTGCTCTGGGTGGACCTGCTCTGGCAGGGGGTTGGACTAGATGATCTCCAGAGGTCCCTACAATTCTGTGACCCCAAGTAGAACTTGATTTAATGGACAGCTTGAAACAGGGACATGCAAGGACTATATTTTGGTGAAAGTTTTCATCTGACACTGTTTCTGCATTTCTGTTTATTTATTCATCATGGTCTTACCCTGGCCATTCATTCCTGCCTTAGGCTTGCCTGCTCTGTTGTCCTGGAATTTTTATTTAATCTCTTTCATTCCAAAGAGAATTCAGCTTATTAAAGCAGCAAGAAAAATTTTCAGCAGAGGATTAGAGGCTCAGAAACCATCTGTGGGGGTGTGTATACTCTGCATATGTGTGTGTGTTGGTGAGAAAGAGGGAAGAGGAAGTGAACAAAATAAGGAAGTTCCCTTATGTCTTCTCACATAGAAAGTAATATGTTTTTGTGTTTTGGTTTCTTTCTCCAGCTGCCACTTCTCAGAGTCTCTGTTTGTCTGTCTCTTTCAGGGAATGGCAGGCCCAGTCCTTAAAATTGGCATTCATTTTAAAGTTTCACTCCATCTCAGGCATCAGTGAAGCTTTTTAAGCTTCTTTTCATTAAATCAATGATGATAAACAACTGGAACTGCTTTAAAAAAGCTTTACAATCAAGATGACTAATCACTTCCGTGGTTTCTACTTCTTTCCACAGAACCACTGCGAGAAATCTGGAAATACATACTTTAAGACATCATTGTTTGTATCCGTAGTTTCTATTTTTTTCTTTAAGTTTAAAAGATTTCTTGTAATTGAATTTGTCCCCTCCCACTGCACACTTTTTTATTTTAGCCTAAGTTTGGTTAGTTGAAGTGAGGTAGAAAATGAGGATAGATTAAAGTTTTCCATTAGCTTAAATTGTTTAGGCTTGCTATAGGTGATCTTTACTGGGACCAAGGACTGAATAATTTCTCCTTCCACTTTATCCATTGCTTCCATGAAAAAACATTATACTTATAAATCTAAGGATCCCAAACATCCACCTTGCTTTACTTTTGCTTGCTACACCTACTGATGTGGTCCTTTGAAAGCTCAAGTAGGCAGGGACCAACTTTGTGTGTGACTTGAATATCCCTGTACAGAGAAGAATGAAAAATTCTGTTTGTTGAAGGAATAGGCAAAAAATGTTGGCAAATTAAAAAAACCACACTATACAAACAAACACCAAAATCCAACAATTTGGGTTGTTCTCTTCATCCATGAAAAATTCTGTCTGTTGAAGGAATAGGCAAAAAATGTTGGCAAATTAAAAAAACCACACTATACAAACAAACACCAAAATCCAACAATTTGGGTTGTTCTCTTCATCCTTTGTTTAGAACTCAAGTGTATTCAGAATATAAAAAGCTGGAAACCTTACCATGATATCTTGACTTTGGTTTCATCCTACCAAAACTGGGGCAACTGAATTATAAATCCAGTCACACAAGGTTTTCTCTCCCATTGAAAGACCTTTCAAAATTACTGAAAAGGCAGATAGTCTCCACTGACTCAAAGTACAGTACTTAGTGATTTTAAGCAAATTTCTGAAATTAGATAAGGTGAATCCAGACCTTTAGATGTCAAAAGATGTTTCAGAGGAAATCTTTCAACTGCTGTTTTCGACCTGAAAAAAGAACTGGTTAAATGTATTGACAATAATAAAAAAGTGATACATAAAGCTTTTAACCTATGGCAATCCAATCAAGAGTGCAATTTGACCTTTAGTTATCTGTAGTTTGAAGATGGAATCGGAAACAGAGCCAAACCCATGGAAGCCTGTGGCTTCCAGGTTGTACTTGGAAGTGTTCAAGGCCAGGCTGGATGGAATTTTGAGCAACCTTGTCTAGTGGGAGGTACCCCTGCCCGTGGCTGGGGGTGGGAACTTGATGATCCCTTCCAACCCAAACCATTCTATGATTCTGTGCTTCCTCACTGTAGAGGAAAAAAAACCAAACAGCCTTCTCCAATGCAACTCCTGTAAATGTTGCAGGATTTCTGGTTTGTAGCTGGCCAGCAGATGATGATTTTATTGAAAGAAAATTGCATGTCTTCTTTGTTTTCGATTCCCATATGCCACTTAAGATGGTTCTTAGCTTGAAAATGAGAAACATTTTACAGCTGAGGAACCCTGGCTCTGAACTCAATGGGTAGCACGTCCCTTTCTGAAACATCAGTACTGGGTGTTTGATTTGTGATCAGCCATCTGGAGATCCTCTGCTTTCTTCTGGGGTGATGTATTTTGGATTTGAACTCTTCCTGTGTGATCTTCTTAATGGTTTTTTCCTGGGATTTAGAATATATTAATACATTTCTTATCCACTGGCAGGTTATTGAAAAAATTATTCTTGAATTACTGAATGAAAAATTAACAACTCCTTGCTCACAATTTTTTTTACTAGAAGGCAGGCTTCCTGGCATAAAAATGTTTTAATACTCTCAGTAGGAAATCCTTTCTTTCTTTAATGATAAAAATGTATACTCACACTATGATCTCTTCAATAATGATTTCTGAAAGTAATATTTGATAAGTACTTGATGTTGGAATGAATTCAGGTACAGGAATTTGTTTCCAAGTTTAATTTTAAGGTAAATTATGATACCATATGTAACATGTGATAGTAACAAGGTATCCAAAGTAACAGTAGTAATCACTGAAATTTTCACTGTGTATGTATGTACTTAAAAGCTTATGAATGAATGTGTGCATGCATATGCCTTTTAAAAATATTAGAGTGTTAATATAAATATTTTATATTAAATTTCTATATATATGTGTGTGTATATAGGTTTGGGGATTTTTTTTCCATGTGGACAATGTCAATTATTAAGATTTCCTCAGTCAGGCTCATTCAGATGGCTCTTTTCTCTTCCTTTTTTTTTTTTTTTCTGACCCTCCCTGGCCAATGTGTTTCAAAGGGGAAGATTGTTTAAGACTCGTTTAGATGTGGTGTTGGGGGATATGGTGTAGGGGGCATATAGAGTAGGGTTGACTGTTGGACTCTATGATCTCAAGGGTCTTTTCCAACTTGAACGATCCTATGATTTTATGGTCATGGATCCCTCATCTCATTCTCCATGTTTGCCAACAAAATGATCCTCTGAACACAGGGAGGCCAGCTGTGTCTTGGACCCACAGTGATGTAGATGAGCATTATTATTGATACAGAAAATACAAGATATAAACACAGTGCTGTAAATGAAAGCAAATCATTTAATTCTGTTTAATCCTGGTTTGAAAAGTCTTAACTTTGTGGCGTGTTTGTGCGTAGCTGTCTGTATGAGAAAGCCCAAGGAGCTTCTTTGTTTGCTCTGCCCTGGACGGTTCTCCTCTGTGCATGGATGTGGATAACAGCTAGTTCTGCTTTTTTTTTTGTTTCCCTTTCTCTCTTGTCTGTGTTTACAGTAAAGTGCCTGTATTGCAATCACAGGGAAGATGCTGAGTGCTCTAAATGTTGAGGTGAAGGAGGGGCTCGCTTCCTTTGGCGCAATCTGTTTTTATTTTCTTGGAGAGGTTCTTCAGATGAAGTTGAGCAAGACCCTTATGGAGCTTTTCATTCTGTTGTGGTTGAGGAAGGTAGAAACAACTTTCACAATGCAAGTGGAAGCCTCCCACATAAATCAGCAAGCCCTTGAGTTCACAGAGGGATGACTCTGCTGTCTCCCCACCGATGCACTAAAAAAACTCTCTACCTGGAGCCTTCTATTCTCCAGGCTGGACAACTCCAGCTCTCTTAGCCTGTCTTCAGAGCAGAGGTGCTCCATCCCTCTGATCATCTTCGTGGCCCTCCGCTGGACCCACTCCAACAGGTCCATGTCCTTTCTATGTTGGGGACTCCAGAGCTGGACACAGTGCTCCAGGTGGGGTCTCATGAACACAGAGTAGAGGGGATTCCTCACCTATAGTTGTTCTACAGATACCAGTGAATTTAATGGTCTAATGCAAAGCTCCCCACTGTTTCACAGCACAGGCTGTGTCCCCTGAGAGGGCTCACCTTGCAGTTGTGCTTCTCTTTCATCTGTGAGGACACCAACTTTTCCTTCTTCCAAACAGTTACACTAATACTTCTTTCTGCGGTGACCTGTGTACGTTGAGACAAACATTAGGAAACCTCATTTGTCTTTTAATGCAATTTAGCAGTTGGGAATGAGGGGATCCAGCATCACGTAACCAAGCTGTTTCCACAGACCACAGGGCTGGAACTTCTTAACTAATGCATTTCCCAAAAGCTGTGCAGCTAGCACCAACCACTCGGGCCACTGCAAGGGTCTGAATGTCTTCTCCTCCTTACTCTGACTCATCACTGTTAGTTATTACAAGTGGCCTAAACAGAAATAGCTATAGTTAAGGCTGCCTGGCAATTTCCCTTATGAAACACTGTTTTCAATAGCTTATAACTCCTCCAAAGTTTAATTTCTTTGTGGTATTCTACAGTAAAAGTTTGACTTTTTTTTTTTTTTTTTTGAGGGTGACAGGTGGAAAAGATGAAGGAATGAGAGAGGGTAATAGGAAAAAAAATAAAAAGCTGAAACTTCTGGAAGTATTTATCCTTTTTCTCTTATAAAAATATGTGTATTTTTAGCTGTCCCATATGGGAGCAAGGAGAGGAGAGGGTGTTTGTGGCATGGAAGGTGGTTCCTTTGGTTGTTCCTTTATAGATGGACCCATGGTTGTGCCTTTCAAAACCTGTCAGGCTTGTGACAGCTGACAGTCAATTTCTCTGCTGATGATATTGTGTGCGCTGTGTGTGCTCCTACCCCTTGCCAGCACCCATGTCCCACCAGCAGAGCCAGAGAGTCACTCCTGGACATGGTATGGGACCCATTGGTCCTCAACATGGCCAGGAGCTGCTGCGTAGTTGGATGTGGGACCCATTGGTCCTCAACATGGCCAGGAGCTGCTGCGTAGTTGGATGTGGGACCCATTGGTCCTCACCACAGCCAGGAGCTGCTGCGTAGTTGGATGTGGGACCCATTGGTCCTCACCACGGCCAGGAGCTGCTGCATAGTTGGATGTGGGACCCATTGGTCCTCACCACGGCCAGGAGCTGCTGCATAGTTGGATGTGGGACCCAAAACTTTTGATTGAAGGACATGTGGATAGAAAAGACGAGAAGGGAAGGACATGTGGATAGAAAAGATGAGAAGAAGATTGGGCTGTTGGGGGAGAAAGGAGCCATCTGCGAATGAAAAGATGGGTCAGTGTTGCAGGGATCAAGGAGGCAGCAGGGCGGGAGGAGACCGAGGAACTTGGAAATAAGACAGATGAAAGCCTTAGAAGTGAATGCTGCCATCATACAATTTCTGGAGGAGTTGTGTGTGTGTGTGTGTGCGCACAATTAAGCAGTTCTGAACTGCGGGAGCACTAATCATTTTTTCCAAGGGTGCCCCGTGCTCAGAGGGTGAATCGGGGCTGTGTCATAAAGGCAGCTGCTCCCTGCAGCATCCCTTCCTCCTTTGTAGCCCGGGGGAATGCTGAAGGAGAGAAGATGGCTGTTGTGACTTGGTTGTGAGCTGTAGCCCACGCTTCTATTTGGCTAATTATTCATCTGTTACATGGGATTTTTCTGTTGTTTGTCTAATAACTGTTTATTGTGAAATACATATTATATGGATGAACTCCATGGAAATAAACCCCTGTGAAACCTATGCTGTCTTCAGAACAGATTTTCTATAATACCGTGTAAATTAGCCATGGGACAACATATTTAAACATTTAAGCATTTTGATCTATTTTCATTAAGTGTTTTTTCATTGAGAACAGTCCATCCTGTGCATTAAATAGACAGAGAGTCTCTGGGGGGAAATAAGTGTATGATACTTGAATGAAACATTGTCTTGGCACGTAGGAGAGGGAAGAAAAATGTAAGGTTTCCTGTGCAACATTATTTGGACAGTTTTTAAATTTTGAAAGCTTAACTGTGCTACTCCAGTACTGTATTCAATTAAAATTGTTTGTATTTGTTATTTAAACTGATCTGGAAATTGTTTCTCTGAGTCTTTTCACGTATGTGTGTGCTCAAACATATACGTGTTTAGGTAAAGTGTATTTATTAGATATGCATAGAAATATGTGAAGTGATATATCTTGGGCCAGAACTCTCTCATTCCTTATCTGCCTCATGAGACTTTCAAAATGATGGTTTCCTGTTTATTTGTTAATTCGTCATTATAAAATCCAAATGTTATTAGTATTCTCAGTGTTCCTGGTGTGTATCTGGAGTTTTAAGCATATCCTTTATTTTCATGAAATGAGAAGACATTATTTATATTACTTTGATATAATTTTAACAAAGAGAATGCAGAATGTTTTTACAAAAACAATTCTGCAACATCTGAATGGTTATTACTGGGCACATTCACTGAAGATTTTGAAGACGTAGTATTTAAGCTGTTCTTGTATTCCTGGTATTTTTCAAATCCAATATTTTAAAGTAAATTCATGTGTCACCTGTTATTTTCAAGTTCCATAGTTTAAAGTAAATTCATGTGTCACTTTGGTGCTACTACAGATTCTGCAAGGTGACAGGACAAGCAGTGAGCTACACTGAACAACAGAGAACAAAATGTGTTGCTTTGGTGTGATAAATCTTAAAAACGATGTTATCTTTCCACCACCCAGTGCTCTTTCCCGGCTGATTCTGAGACCAGCTGTCAGATCTGCTGAGTCAGTTCTCTCTGACGTTCGCTGAAGATTTGGGACAATAATAATGATGAAATGAGATGTGGGCATTTCAGTTCTGCTCTCTCTGGCTCTTCAGGCAAAGTGCAGGTTTGGACAGCTTGACCTTGTTGTAATTCACACAGAGCTCGTGCTGGAAATTCCAGTTTTCTGCCATTGGAACAAGCACAGCTCCTCTCCTGCAGGAGCCTCTGGCCATTCCCAGACATTGTTTATGGCAAGAGTTCAGAAGGATGTGAGCCAACTCTTTTAGTTATTTGTACCATTTATCTCCCTGTCCCCCACCCGATCTCGACTTTTTCCACTGTTATGAGAAAAAAAGATTTTACAGCCGTTCTCTGCAGCACAATCTCTCTACTGATGTCCCCAGCAAGCACAGTCCTCTTAATACAATGTGATAAGTCAGTCCTAAGAGGGCTTTCCAATACGTGGTGGGTGACCAGTTTTGCAGATGTTTCCCCTCCACTCCTTTAGTTTCCCCTCTGTGTGTGTACTGCCCGCAGACTGCCGTGGATGCTCAGCAGAAACACGTACATTGGCATGGATTTTGGCTGGCTCTCCCTCCTCTGGAGCTTTCTTACCATTAAAATGGTTGGGTTTGACTGGGGCTTTGATGCTTGACCAGTAGTTTTCACTTACAAAGTTGCTGCCTCTCTTCTTCAAAAGCTTCCCACGTAGATTAGGGTTGGCCTTCAAAAAGCTTTATTACTTTTGTGCAGCTGAAGATGGGCCATTTTAACTGCGTTTTGATGGGATGTGTTTGATCCCATAATAAAACTTCATTTTCAGGGGGGAAAAAAAAAAGGTTTAACTGGTCGTTAGTGGTAAGATCTGTAGAGACTTGGGAGTATAATTTTGTTTTGTTTTGTTTTTTGTTGGTTTCTTTTTTTCCCTACAAAACTATTGGTTGGTTTGAGACGTATCTTTTCCCCTCACCTTCGTATTTTATGCCACAGATTTGTTAAGCTGAGGAGTTTCGGGGTAGCTGGGTGTTGCTGTAGCCTGGATGCTCTTCCCGTATTTGTTTCAAGGGGAAGCCAGGTCTCTGCTAGTCTGTTTGAACACTTCTTTTGACGTTAACCACGCTGTGCTCCTTGATGAAAGAAAGCGTTTCATGGGTCCAGCTGGAAACCCTCTTTTCTTCTCTGGTGAATGCCAAGTCCTCAGCTGCACATCATGTTCTTGTGTGTGAGCTGCAAGATAAGAAGGAACTTGGAGAAATCGTATCTATTGAATTTATTGTGGTACCTGGACACAAATTATTGCTTCAGGTGATGATGAAATCTATCACTTACAGATTGTGGGCTCTCGTCTTTGGCTGACACTGCTGCCTCTGTGGTGGTTGTCCAAATTGGATACAGGCATAAGGCATCTTGATTCCTTCTTGGGAATCAGGCCACAATCTGTACTAAATGCTTTTCCTGTGGGCCAGTTGCCCGCCGATGGATAATGGATGAATTCTTTGTATGGTTTTGTTACTGTTGTGATAAAATTCTTTAATTGTGGAAAAACGTTCTGTAAGAATAAGTTTTTGAAAGATTTTCAGAAACCCTCTTCTATGGAGTGTTTTAAATTTATGAATAGATCAAAGACAGAAAACAACACATTAAAAACATTGGAAAAAAACCTCATTCCAATTCCTGTACTAAAACAATTGAAATAGAGTGATAAGGAATGCCAGACTAACAAAGACATAGTAAATAAAACGAATTAAAAATGAAGCCCTGAAATGTATAAACCCAAAACAACAAACCCCCCCTCAAAAAAAAGAAAAAACCCTTTGTGCGTTTCTACAAA
The DNA here is from genome assembly GCF_001431845.1 of Calidris pugnax. NCBI lineage: Eukaryota > Metazoa > Chordata > Aves > Charadriiformes > Scolopacidae > Calidris > Calidris pugnax. The sequence goes on along the minus strand of NW_015091133.1, from coordinate 690,767 downwards.
ATTGAAATCTGGAGATTGTGCTGGTCAAACACCGTGAATCCTTTTATGCTGCATCCCAGGGGTTTGCATTGAGACAAGCAAATAAAGATAGGTTTTTGTCAGACCACAGCAAAGTTTTGACCTGATCCTCTTCTTTTGGATCCCAGTACTAACAGTGTTTGCATTCAAATAGCTCTGTATCCTGTGCAAGTGGACTATTTTTAAAGTATGTGCAGTAGATGGCTTTAAGTATGAAGATTGAAAAAAATTAATTGACGGCTTATTTTTCTTAAGCTCTATGCACTTTATTCAAGTACATTTTGTCCATTTCATCAGCCAACTCTTAACATTACATTTCTGTTTTTATTTTTTCATTCCAGTCTTTAGAAACATCATATATTTTGGAATCATAGAATGATTAGAGTTGGAAGAGATGTTAAAGTTTATTTTCTCATATCTTTAACTACGTTGTGTACGTCAATAAGCTCAGGTCAGGCTCTTCTGGAAGAACAGGGAGGTTCTGATGCTTTGTGTAACGTCATACAGCAAAGCCTATCCATGAGAAGTCGCTGGGTTTTTTATACAAGATAATTTACTGATAGCAGGAATGCTTATCTTGCATTTTGCCAGCAGGCAGGCAGTTTCTTAGCTATTTAAAACTCTGCAAAACAAATCCCAAGCCCACAATTTTATCTGAGTCTGAAGATGTTTAATTAGAAATTAAATAGGCACCAGTGTTTTCTCTTGCTTAAGAATTTGGAGAAATCAAAGAATTCGATATTGGGAAACCCAAGCTGGAAATGTAAACATTTGGTGAATCCTTACATTTAGAAGGCTTTCTCGAAAGACAGATATATTCTTAGGCCAAGAAAGAAAAAAAATCCTTTCAAAAGTAGTAAATACATATTTGTTTTCCTTTTGTGCAAAGAGACTTAAGGTTGGTTTGTGCAAATAGAGAAAATATTCTGCCTATTCCAGTTAACTTTTATTCACTTCACAAATATGTAAATAGGGAATAGTTTGCCTAAAAGAGAAGGTGCCGGGTACTAATCCAGCCTACATGTTCAAGCTGCATATCTGAATTTATGGGATATTTTCTTGTTGTTTTGGTTCTTATGTCAAAGGGACTCTGCTTAGTACAGAAAATACTGAAGTTTCCTTCAACATTGTTGGACTCCGAATTAGTCTGTAGCCAACAGAGTTCTGGAAATAGTCCCTTCACCTTCATCCCTTTTCATCTAAGGAGAGCTACTTCCCCTTGTCACCTTGTTTGATTTGAATCCACGCTACAAACAAACAAGAAGAGATGACAGAAAAGATAAGTTACAGAAAGAGTTCACAGGTAATTGTAGAAGTAAAAAACTGAAGAAAGAAAGGGCAAAACCAGCTGGGTTAATAGGATTTGGCATTTTGCAGAAGATGCTGTCATATACCACGCTAAAAATCTCTTTTTACACCCAATTCGAAACCAAGGTAGAATTTTACGAAGTGTGCATGTATTCCGTGTGAATTAGATATTTTTCTCTGTATGTTTTCACAGACAATTATCAATTATCGTCAATTACCTGTGAAATCAGATTAGTAGAAAGTTTCCAATTCTAATTTCTAAGACACTAGAAAACTTTAAATATTACCCAGGCTTGTGATGGAGTACTCGCTCTGTCTTATTACAAACTTCAGCCAACATTGGCTTATAAATAGACTTTATGAAAATAATCAGAGTGTGAACTCACCACAGTGTGGGTGGGATATGCTGCAGAGTTATCAAAGATCTGAGTCACTTGAGCCTTTAAGAGGGAAGTGACTGAGGCTCTATGTGCAAAGGGGAATAAATTAGCAAGATAAAAATATTTGAGAGGCAAAAAGAAACAAAGCAAAACACATGGTTGTGTGTTGCCCTAGTGGTATATTTGAAGTGGCTGATGAATGACGAAGGTGTTACGGCTATTTGTGAAGAAAGAGAGGGTGACGATGCCCTAGAAGAATGTAGGGGAACAAATTCCTCACTGAGCTCTGATCTCAGACCCCGAGGACACAAACACCTTGGCCATGGTGTTACCTGTAATGCTACGTGAAATTTGAAATCAGGAATGCGTAACTGTGGAGAGGTGTTTTTAGAAACACACTTGGAATCATCTTACAATTTCTTGAAAAGTATAACTACAAGCCAATTTTGTGAGTGAAGGATCAGAGCCAGGTTGGGTAAAGGGACAGGAGGGCATAAAAGGAGATTTCTTACAAGAATCTTGTTGCTGCCCAGTCCCTCGGTGCAATGACTGGGTTTTGAGCTAAAATATATCTGTTTTAGCAAGCACTGGGGTTCCTTATTGGGAAGCAGGGACTTCAGGAGGGGAGAGAGAAGAATGATCACAGGTTTTTCTTAGATGCAGCTTCTCCTAAATGTAAGCTAAGGTGTAGGCTGTAAAACAGTGACACAAGAGAACATAGTGATAGTTTCCTGTAGTGAAGGGGAATTCCAGCCCATTACTGTTCTGCAAAGAAAAGTATAAATGATGAGGTATTCGGGAACCACATGTCGAATGGAAGAAGATGATATATAAAAACATAGTTACATCTTAATATAGGAAAGTCTTGCTCAGATATCTTATAGATGCTCTTGGACAATTTTGTAGAGAGTGACATTTCGTAGAAGACCAGGATAGGAAACTCAGATCTTTATTTTACACTTAATGGAAAAATTTAGGTAATTTCTGCAGCTATCTGAGTATTAATGAAGGAAGTAGGTTCTTCTGTCTTCTGCAAGATGTTCATTTTCCTTTTCCATTGAATAGGGGATTAATGTTGTTTGTGTCCCCTAATTGTTACAACTGGTCTTCTTTCAGCTCCCTACACACCAGGTATCTCATTGTGTCCTGGGTGGCAAAGGCACCTGAGATACCTGCATAGGGATGGCAGGTAAGAGAGAGAGAAACCTAGGAGACCTGGGCAGGTCTTCATTGGCAGCTGGAGGTCTGATGGGATCATTTAGCCACTGGGCACCTGTGCTTTGTTGATTGGAGTCCAGTGGCAGATTTCGTTTACTCAATCTTTGCTCTTGTACAGCCATGACTATGTTAAATCTGCTGGAAGTGGTGTCATCTGTGCCCCACGCATGGTGTTGAATGTTGTTGTTGTTTCTTTCTAATTTATTTAGTGTTTAAGTCACAAGAAGGAAAGAAACATTTTGCAGTGGAGCGCTGCCAGTTTTCACCACCTGGATCTGTGGGTGTAGTATGAGCTAAAGCAAAGTAAATAATACGGTGGGAAAGTGAACACGGAGAATGCACTTACTGATTGTTTTCCCAGAATTTCATTATACAATTATCTATCAATCCTTGTGCCATTAGGGAATCGATTCTAAATCTGTGTCATCTTTCTAGTAAGTCTTCTAGTAAAACTATGATAGTATTTTCTTGTTCCTGGGCTGAGTCCTCTGAGGCAAAAGCGTGAGTTTAGTTTGAGGGCAATCAGATGCTAATTTTTAAGACACTTCTTGTTTATCTACGGTAATTTACTGCAAGGGAAATTTCAGTGGTACAAGGCAAGGAGGAAAACAAAGCAGTTTGGCTCAAATTTCCCTCTTTGCTCTTTGAATGAGGACTGTGCTGCTTATGTAAATCAGATCTTTGGTCTAAAAGAAGCGTGGAGGGCTTTAAAGGGTTCTAAATGGGTGGGCATCTTACTGTCCCCTGCATCATTCCCACAGCCCTGTGTGGGACCGAAGGGGTCCCAACCTGGCCCCTTCCACTGTTCTCTAATCTAGCTATAGTCCTCTGTTTCTTTGTGAATGTGAGGGGACAGAGATGTGCCTGTCCTTCTCTCCAAGTCTTCCCCCTTTATCCCTCCCTGGCAGCTCTGCCAAGCAAGAACGGGGCCATTTGAGACTTGTGGTTCAAAAGCAAACCTGGCATTGGGGTTACAGTGGGCACTTTCAGGAAAACAAAGAGTTCTTTGAAAAGCAGAGTTAGTGAAATCCCTTTTCTTACACCTTTATACGTTGTGATTTAACCTCAATGTCTTCAGCTCCTGCTTCTCTTGCCCTATTTTAATACTCCCTCCACCCCTCTCCCCAGGAATCAAGTTCCAGCAAGACTCTTTGCTTTTCTGTGTCCTTTAGTTTTGCCCCCTGTTTGGCATCCTATCCAAAAACCTCTATAAGCACTGGTTGTACAGCTGAGCACAGTCTGGTAGAAGGAAAAAATATTTTGGGACATCTACCCCTTTGTCAGTATTTCTTTAACAGACAATTTCTGGGGAGTTTGCATCGCTCTCCTTTGAGATCTCATTAGCAGCTTGAAAATCTGAGATCACTTGAAACGAGCAGGAAAAACCTGAAACATTAAACTTCTTTGTATATTTGTCATTCTGATTAGGACAGATATTTGCTGAGACTGATTCACCAATCACTAATGCGTTTTGCCTTGGGAAATGTCTCAAGCCCTATCAAAGAATTAAGGCAGTAGAGTGTTATTGCTCTACAGAAACCTGCTTTGTTATCTCATTGCTAACAAAATGACTTCTTTTTCTGTTTATCCTTTGAAAACTCTGTGTGTGATCTGTTGTTCAAACAGGGGTTAATTAAAATTTTTAGAGTTTTCTGTCCTTTAATGTGGGTAAGTATCTACTTGACCACTGGAATATATTGATACTGAATCCTAATCCTTATTACGTAAAAAACTTAGGGATTTTTTTTTTATTGCTTCTCTAATGCAACAAAGCATTATTTTGTCTATAGCTGCACACTGAAGGCATAAGTCTTTTTTTTTTTTTTATGTATTACTTTAAATTCTTCAGTACTTTGTTTACAAAGTTAGTGCCTTGCCACATGAAAAATGACTTGCTTTTAACTTATTATAGGGGAAAGGTCCTCTATTTTACACTTCATTCAGCTTTCTGTTCTGTAGGTCGGATATTCTGAAAGCAGTATCACAAGATTTACACTTGATATTCTGATATAGATTTACTGGTTGTATTATATTTAACATTCTCAGTATAATTTTGGTACCACCATAAAATTTAAGATTCATAGAGTAAAAGGGCAAAAGGAACTATTCTATCATCTTCCCTGATCTGTGGGTTCCTTATATTTAATCCAGCTACTAATATATTGAGCCAGGTGTCATGAACTTGATTAAATAATGTTATCCTGAAAAGCTTTCATCCAGTTGGTCTTTTTACACCTTTCATGGAAAATTAGAGAAGTTAGGCCTGCGAATCTTCCCTTTCTGAAGCTGCATGTGTAGTGTAATTACAGAACTCTCTACATCATCTTTGAACTAAACTAAACATTACAACTCTGACTTCAAGGCATTTTCTCCCCTTCTCAGTCATCTTTGTGGATCTGTATTGTATTCTCCAATATTTAAAAAAATACCCACTATAGTATGTGTAGCAGAAACAGATAGTATGTGTACAGCATGTATTTTAAAAAAGTGGGAATATTGAACCAGGCAGGAGAAAGCCAAAGTGCAGTCCAACAGCTAACTTGCAGGCAGGTACAAAGATGATGGATCCAAGCTCTTCATTAATGGTGGATGGTAGAAAGAGGCCCAAACCTTCATTTTGGGAGGTTTTCTGGCCATGACACTAGGAAGCAGTCTTTTATTCGGAGCGTTATGTAGCACTGGAACCAGTTCTGTCCTTGGAGGGGATGGACTGAACAGAAAAAACAGCAGCTGACCTAACTGTGTGTAAGAGATTGCTGGGCTTTGGATGGGAAGCTGGAGTAGATGATGTTCAGACACATCCTCCAATATGAGTTCAATGACTCTGTGATATAGAGCTGTGTTTCTCTGAATCAAAGTCCCAAATGTTTTACATGACCATTCAGAGCTTCCCATCACTTAATATTTCATCAGTCTTTTTATCCCACCAGTAGATTTTATCAACAGTATGTAGTCTGTGCTATCAAATTTTTGCTAATAACATTGAATAATAAACTTCATGGGGAAATGCCACTATGTTTCCTTCCCTAATCAATGAAGACTTTTTTTCTGATACATAATTTAGTTACTTATTAATCTATATCACTGATGAGGTGTTTCTGTTCAGTAATACCGTTAAGGCAAATGACTCATATTTTACCAAAAGCTAAATGTGAAAAAGCACAATTGGTCTTTACCATCAAGCAAGTAATTTTTCCCTCAAAAATTGAAATCAGTTTTTTTTTGTGTGGAAATTTTCCCATAAAAATATAATGACTGGTACTGATTATCTTTCAAACCTGCTAGCTGTTTTGCTTTAGTTTGTTGTTAAAATGATCCTATGTCATCTGTTCCATCACTATTCCTGGGACTGATGCCAGGTGACCTTGAGCTTTGTGATGCCCCTTTTACAGATGAATTATAGTTTTACATTTTTCTGGAATTTTGCCCTCTGTTCCAGCACTTGCTACATATGAATATCGGTAACTCTGAAATTGTTTCTCACTCCTTTAATGAATCTTTTTGATCACTTTTTTTTTTTCCATATGTATCTTGTAACGACATGATATTTCTTCCCTTACAAACATGAGCTTGAGGAGTAATTTATCCTCGTGCCTAGTTTGATCAGTACTCTTGTAGCAATAGCCTGCTTTTATCAATAGCTTTTTCTTAGCACATTGATCTGTATTTCTCTACATTCCTTCAGGTCTGAATTAGGTTTTTGTTATTCATGAGTTTTGGTGTGCATGTACATATGTGCGTGTGCGTATATATAAATATTTGTCTGTCAGTTCCGTCTTTCTGAAATAAATTAGCCAGAGATATTTAAAGATGAGATTTTTGGCAAAGTCTCAAAAGTTTAGAAAAGATCAAGTGGTGTTTCTCTGAGATGAAATACACAGCCTTAGTTAAATTATTTATATTATTGCCATTAACACAGGATCTCAGTACCATCTATACTTAGTGTTCCCTACTTGAACTTCTCAGTGACCCTCTTTGCATTGTTGGAAAAACTGTAAACTTCTCCTAGTTTTTCTAAGTGGTAAAATTAACCTCTTTCTCACTGTCCAGGCAAACAGAGTTGTTCTGGAGGAAGGACATTCTTGCCTATGCTGTCATCCTTCCTCTCTGCCTAGAAACCAGATTGCATGAGAGAAATGCACTGTCCTGGCTGCTCTTCTTGCTCTGCAGCACTTGTCAGCCTCTTCCCTTAGCCCCAAGGGCAGAACTGGTATTTACATAAAAGCAAACCACTTTTTTTCTTAATTTTTTTTCCTCCTTGGTGCAACCATAGAGGTTTTTTAAGGTGAGGCTTACTTTCCACTTGATAAATACTTTAATTATTTAAATATAATTATTGGTATAAATTAGTCCTACGCAAACATTTATCATAGTGAAGGAAAAAAAAAAAAAAAGGTTTCTTTGCTTCCTTCTAAATAGGTAAGTACAAACCTGAAAAATGAAAAGAATCAACGTTCCCTTTTATGGTCCCAGTTCCAAGTTTTTGTTCTTGAGTGCTTAGAAGAGTGAGGAACATCATTGAAATAAAATACAGAGACTTAGGTAAGTGTAGCTGTAGGTCTGTTTTGATACCACCTCGTTTGCCAACCTATACTTTGACCTTTAAGGGAGAATGACTCATTGAATAGAGCAGTAAAGATCGCTGGTGAAGAGGTGCAAAATTTCTCTTGAGGTTCTCAGGACCAAGCTAGGTAGAAAGTTCTTACAGAAGAATGACTACTCTCTTTGAACAACCTGTTCAGTTCTGCTCTCTGGGAACATTTATCTTTCTTTTTATTTTTATTTTTTTCTTAGAAGTAATTTTGTGTCTTCTCTAAGAAGAGGATATTCAGTGACACTGATGAATTTGGTAAGGATAAGTGAATGATTTAATTTCAGTGACACTTTTTCAACAAATTAGCCTCTCTTCATGACCTGAGGGATTTTGAAGTTCCTGTATAGCTAGTTAACTGGAAATATTTTTGAAGTGTTCTTGCTTTTCCTCTCCTTTTACTCATTCTGCTCATTTACAGTGCTGTAAAATACGCCCAACTTGGGGCACCTATTGCAAGAAAACCTCTGAAAAGTACTGAAAATGGAAGTGCTGCTGAAGCTGATAGATAATAAACTCAGTGGGATGCAGCCTGTAGCGTTTCCAGTGGCTGAATTCATTCACCTGGAGCTGGCTTGGGCACCTTTGCTGGTCACCTTGCAAACAGAGCCTAGAATTCAGCTTGGCTTAGAAACTGCCATTTGGTTTGACTTTGCAGAACACTCCATATGGCAGGAGCCTTGAGTGGTTTGAGAACATGCTTTTACTTGTCACTTGTGTTCCAGTAAATGTCAGCATAATTGAAATCTCCATGATCAATGTCTGGGCTTTTTTACAAGTCTCCCTTTTTCATGCATAAATGCTTCCTGTTCTGCCTTCTAATCCTGCCCTGGAGATGCATAACAGTTCCTTATGACTGTTGTTTTTTCACTAATTTCACTCTCATCTCAGTCCAAACTCTTTCAGCTGTGGTGAACAGACTATATTTGTAAACTTTTCCCTCTGAGATAATGTCCCTCCTCACATATGTTTGCATATAAATGTAGTGCATCCTGCTACTTGAATGGTGACATTGCCAGTTCCTTGATACTGTGATGGGGGTAATCATGATCCACCACTTCATTATTTATAGCAAATATGTAAGGAAAAAGAGGGATAAACTTCCTGGGTTTCCCTGTGGTTTTTTATGATTTTGTTTTGTAAGCAGGGTGAAAAATTAAGTGAGCTAGTAAAAAGACTGTTTTATTTACACATGAACATTTCTTAGAAGATTTGTGGCAGAAGATACTGTCCTGGAAATGTAACTAACTTCTAGTCCAGTCTCATGTTGAGTTTGATGTGACATTTCGGCGACCCTAGGAAGTTTTTTTAAGACTGGTGATTCTACGTTTTTGATACAAAATCTTATGATGCTCTGTCAAACCTCACCTTTTTTTTGTTCTTCTTTTGGACATCCTTTTCTATTTCTCTTCCTGTTTCTATGGAGTCTCTTCTCGTGGTGCTTCCGTAGCTTCACACACGGTCTTTTGCTGAGAACAACCACATCTCCTGTTAGATTCGACAGGCTGCCCATGTGAATTAACCATCCACTTTAAAAGGGGGAATCATGTAACCTGTTCTTTTACTTTTCCTCCATCAGGAGCAGCCACCAGGCTATCCAGGAGCACAGACACTAACTCACCATAAACCAAACCGTTCTCTTTTTTTATGCTACACCTTCTGCTAAAACAGACACTAACTCACCATAAACCAAACCGTTCTCTTTTTTTATGCTACACCTTCTACTAAAACTTTTTTTTTTTCCCCTTTCTTTCACTTTGAGAAAAGAAAACCCACACCCAAACTAAAACAACAACTTCTCCCTTTTTTTGAAATGCTTGATGTTGTGGCCAAGTCCCATGTGCTTCCTGGAGCCTCCACCTCTGACATCACTCTTCTTCCAGTGGTGCAAAGCAGGGACATTAGAACTGTCAGCCGTATGTCAGGTCTGGGTTTGGTCCTCCCCCCACACTCCCTTTGTTTATTCTACTAAGATTTAGCTGCTACTTACTCTTTTAATGGATTTGTACAGATTTCACTGACCCTCTCAAATGTTGTTTCTTACAGTAGCTGTTTCTCATTTTTCACCGTACTTGCCGCCCTTTGGATCAGAAATCTCTGTCTGGTGCTTGTCTCTCTCTTGTGGTAATGAAGAAACCAGGAACTTCATGACACAACAGGTCACTGCTGTCTTACTACAGAAACCTTTCTTGGAGTCTTGGTATCCTGTAGAAAACCTAAGCAGTAACATATCACGGTGCTTTCACCATCTTGCTACAGAAACCTTTCGTGAAGTCTTGGTATCCTGTAGAAAACCTAAGCAGTAATTTATATCACGGTGCTTTCAACAGGGAGTTACATAGAGGGGAAAAAAGGCTGGATGAACTGGGCTCTAGGACATGAACTTGGCAATATGTCTCTCTTGGATGGCTGGTGGTGGTGGGGAAACTCTAGGACATGAACTTGGCAATATGTCTCTTGGATGGCTGGCTGGTGGGGGGGGGGAATGCCTTAATTCTCCTCTGTATACAGCTATGTATTTTTTATTGACTAAGCTTTAACTGTGGAGGGTGATATTCCCCCCCCTTCCAGGAATTAGAGGGCAGCAGATATAAAAATCAAAGGAATGCAATAGGTGGAATAAATTTTTAGAAAGGTGGATATGATACAGACAATGATTTTAAACATATTTGACCCTGACAATTTTATCTTCTCCATGACCGTTTATTGATATTATTCTACCATCCATCCCCACCAAGGCTCATATATGGGCAACACCAACTAGGTTTATTAATGTAGTTAAGATTTTGAAACAAAAATAGAATTTCAGATACTTCCTTTGGTGTAATACTTAACTATTCTATATCATAGGATCATCTAGGTTGGAAGAAACTTTTGAGATCATCTAGTCCAATGGAAAAACCATACATTCCATTTGATTTCATCTTGAAAGTGAAAGGGCTAATGGTAAATAATAGAAGACATGCAGTTTTGTTTAATACAGTTCTAGCATTCCTGGGGGGAAAATTAACTGAAATACAGATTTAGACTGAGAGGAAAATAGAGAAAACAGCACTCCCAAAATAGATGAAGCAGCAGTAGGTGTGACTTTGCAGTGTAGTCCAGCTCCTAACGAGCCAAGATGATATTGGCCGGCCAACGCCGCATTACTCAAGCAGGAAACGATGGCCTGATGTGCTGACTTCAGCTTTTTCTGTCCTGGAGCTAAGGAACTGCATCACTGAGTAGCAAGAAAAGTAAGTGGTGTGGATGGGGTGTGGTGAGGAGTGCTTTTAAAAAAGCTTGAAGACAGAGAAATATATAAAGATTGGCAAGTTTGACCACAGGGAACAAAGTATGAGGTGTTGGAATCCTGAAAAGGCCAACAGGGTTGGTGTATCCTTGCCCTTAACATACCTAGGAGCATCAGGCAGGGATTAAGAGAGGGTGATTTAGCTGAATCATTAGGAGAAAAAACTTGCATTGTTTTGTTCTGCTATGTAAAATGCTGAAACGATTTGCCAAGTCAGGTGTACAAGCCTTCATTCATTCAGACACACAGTGGAAAATGCACTTTGAGAAAAAAAATCTTTGACATGTTCCCAGCATGTATTTCTCATTATTGTGCTTTCCCCGTGCTTATCTTTTATACGACAAACCATAAGAGTTACCTCTATTATTAATAATTCTGTCTGTGAGTAGGTAGGTCCCTGTTTCTCTCAGGCTCATAATGCTGCTCATAATGCTGCTCCTAAATCAGAAGATAGAATTAGCTTCAGGACAGTTAGGAATTTTTAGGAGTGAAGGAAGAGAGCCTGGGCATGGAAATTCCTCTCTCCATGATGCAGACCTTCTAGGATGTCCCATGCAACGGCTCTTCCCTCTCTATCCCAAACTCTTGGTGTAAAGGGTGTGGTTTTCAGTTCCCAGAGAATTGATGGGAGGTGCTGGAATAAACTTTGATGTAGTTTTGGAACGGATAATATCACAGAATTGCAAGAGTCATTCTGACACTGAAATTGTTCTCTTCACCTCCTTTGGATTGAATTCTTCTGCAACATCCCCTGGTAAAAAAAAAAGTGTAGGAATCAGCTAACGTATAAGAACAATCTTGTTGTGTAGAAGGGTATAAAAGCAAAGGAGATTAGACTTTCATAAACTGCAGCAGGCAAAGCTGGGGAGGGACGTGTTGCAGGCCTGTTAAATCATGAATGATGTGAAAAAACATGAGCAGGGAGTGATCAGTCATCATCTTTCAGTATGGGAGAATGAGCGGACCTCAATGAAACTGTCCTGCAGCAGGTTTAAAGCAAACCAAAGGAAATCTTTATGATGCGTATTAAATTGCAGGAATCCCTGTGGGACATTTTGGAGGCCAATAACATGGGCAGAGCTGGAAAGGATCTGGACAGATTAATGAAGATTAAGTCCGTTTGTGGCTATTCCATGCAGCCCTTTAGATGCAAGCTTCATGTCAGGCGCTCCCACTGATGGCTAGAAACAGGGGATTACAACAGAGGGAGCACATGAAAGGGTTCTTTCCTGTTCTTATTCTGCTCTGTAAACATCTGCTGCCGGCAGCTCTTGGAGAAAGGATGCTGAATATATGGACCTTCAGTCTGGGACACAGCAGAACTCTTTGTAGGAAACAGCTGATAGCTTTCTGGTACCCAGAGGGATGGAACACGTCTTCACTTGGCTCTTTTTCAAGCAAATGGCTAATGGGAGATTTGGAGTGAACTTTACAACTGACAAATGTAAGGCCCTTTGGTAATAACGCCATCATAGCTGTATCTCCTGAGCTAACTGCAGTGTACCAGGTGATCTTTCACCTCCGTAATGATAACATTAATGTAATTGCAAAATGTTAGTATTATTTATGCATTAACATCAGCTGCATAGCACGTCTATCATGTATAGCATCAACAAAAAGCTGAAATTCCCATGGGTTTAGAAATCCCTCACTGAAGTTCCGAAAGAATGATGAATTAAGACTTTTCAGGTGCTATTATACAGAAAAAATAGCATTAGGTTTCATATTAGAGTCACTAAAAGGCTCTGTTTCTGGGTTGTTTTCTCCTTTCCCACAAAGCAAATATAAAAGCCATATTTCCACAGTTTGTGGAATTTAATTTCTTTTCTACTTATTGGAGGAAGGAAAAGAAAGAAGAAGAAAATTAAAAGGAAAGAAGAAAATAGAAAAGAAAGGAGAGAGGAGAGGAGAGGAGAGGAGAGGAGAGGAGAGGAGAACTCGACAGATGGACATTATATCTGTGCACAGCACCTACTCATGCCCAGAAGACCCTCCGGGACTTATTTGGTGAACTCAGACAGCCCAGACAACGATGAGTTCTGCGCTGTGCTCTGAAGAGAACAACTCTATACTCAAAAGCTCTTTTACAGTGAGAAAGGCAGCCAAGGTTGAAGGCTTCCCACTGCAAATGCTTTTCTCCAGCCCTTGTCAGGTCCGCCCTGGGAACTAGCTGCTGAAAAGTTTCTGCCATCTGCAGCTGCAACTCGCAGGTGGAGAGAGAGGTGACCTCTGAGCAGGAGATCACACGCTGCTGGGACCGTAGGATGCATCTGGGAACAAAAAGTCCTCTTTCTGAAGCGTGACAGTGTCCTGGCAGTGGTCGCTGTATGCAATGGCATGGTACCAAGCCAGAGCACGTATCATAACGCACCAGTGATTTACAGCCAGATGTGCAAGGCAGGGGAAAAGATCCTGCTCCTGGTGATTAGAGAAATGCTCGTGGCACACGTTATATAAATATCTCTTTGTGTTTTGAAACATATTGTCTTTGGCGGTGTTTGTGCCACCCTTCCTTTGTTTTTAGAGCCTTTGCTAAAAGAAAGTCTACTGGCAAGAATTTTTACAGATCTAGCAAAGGTCAAGCAGCTATTGCAAGCTTAGAAAGCAAAAGTTGTATTTATGATGGTTGAGAGCTCGTGTTGAAAAGGGCACAAGCTTATTCCTCCAGGTACATGATTCATACAGTACCATGTAACTTCCTTTTCCAATGGAAAAAGGTCACATTTCGGAGAGCAAATATATTCAGAAGCAATAGAAAAATTATTTTGAAAGTAATTTTTGAATATGAACATGAAATTTTTGAGTCTTTTTTAGGGAGAATAACTATTTACAGGGAATGACTGTTTTCAGGGAAAATAACTATTTTGTGACAAGTGTTTCACAGAACCCAATTTTGAGCAAGAAATGGATATTTCAGTTAATGCCATTGTGAACTCAGGTCTCTGAGGCAATCAATAAGATAAAGAGTTGAAACATTTTCTGTTATTTGCTGTCCCAGAGCACCTGAAACTGAGCTCTTTAAATCATTCCCCTGGAGATCTCGGAAAAGAAGGTTGTAAAGTAGAAAAAAATTGCCTACATATTGTAATCAGGACCCAGTCATCTGACTTCTCTCCATGTGGAATTTAAAGACTCCAGAAGTATTAACTTCTTGAAGAGGTGAATATTTGATAGTCCTATGTTTGCACGGAAGTGGTACCAGTGACAGGCAAATTCAGGAAGGAAATTGCTGTTCGTTGTAAGAATAATGTTTCAAATACACAAGGAAAACAGAACTTGTCTTCTCTAAAAATAACTAACAACCCAGTTCTGCCTCCTCTACTCAGAGTAGCTGGCGTCTGATTATATAGTAAAGCCCCTGAGCTAATCAGCTTTTATTATTTGTTCTCTATGCCCCGGTATAACAACAAAAAATTCCCCCCAACCCCCCCCCCCCAAAGAATCATCATACACTTACTCGCTTTTTTAAAATTCCTTTTTAATTTAAAAGACCTTGAAGGAAGGTTACTCCTTACAGATGGCCTGGAATGATTGAGATTAAAATTGATAAACTTTGCCCTATAGCATGAGACAGTGAAAAAAGCTCATGTACCAGCCAAAAGTATTGGAAATAAAATCCAGGTGCACAGAAAAGTCCATTAAATCTTGTACTTTACATAATTTCCAGAGACTATATGGTAAACATAGGAAAATCAGCCTTTTAGCCACCGGTGGTTTCACCTGAGTGGTGGTGTTTGTGTGAGGGACAGAAGGAGCCCATTCCCAAATGAAAAGCAGAGCTTAAAAAAAAGAACAATCATGAAGGAACTGCACTCAACTACACACTAGTTTGGCACCCGGTGTTCTGTATCTTGGCCTGTAGTCTGCTTTGTGGTCTCGGGGCTAGAAAATATATTCTGTTTCAGCAATTAAACTTCCATTTTATGTTTCTCAGGACCAAAATTTCTGGCTCAGAGATTGCCAACAACAGAAAGCTAAAATGTTAATCCAAGGGTGGGGCACAGCACTGAATGAATTGTACGTGTTCTCTCAGAGGTTCTTTTTGCTCCGTACTATATCCAGAACAGAAATGATAACATCTTTAACTAGGTTAAATTTATGCTTTGATTTATTCCTTGGCAGCATGCAACTGCAAGGTGCCAAGCCTCACATTTGGTCCTCGAATGGCTCTCATTTCTTATCCTCTTGGGCAGGCTCAGCATCTCTCCGGGCTCGGTTGTTACGAATTTGGAAGAAAAGATAATTTCCAGCCCCATCAGATACGGAGTTCATCCAAGCTCAGAAGAGAAATACTGTGACCAACGGACCTGCTTGACAACTTTATGAAGGTTAGATCAAACATGTGTTTCCTACTGTCCCATTGTTTTCCATCCCATGGTTATAAAATACATTGTTAAGCCACGTTATCTGTCCAGGTCCTTGTAAACTCTGTCATTCAATGAATCATTATTAACCAACCAAACAAAAAAATGTTTTCATTTTTCATTGTCTTGTTTAATGACGAACACGTGCAGCTTGTTTTCCTTATGTTTAATTTTCCTTTGCCATGTTCACATCCTTGTCTTGTCTTCTTTAAAAGGAGGATGACTGTGCTGTGGAATTCATTAATCACTAGATTTCTCCAGTCCTTAGGTCTCAGCATTAGGGGTCTCATGGTCCAACTCGTGGACTACCTAGCAAGCAGGCTTGGTGGCTTGGAGCGTGGAGCTGAGCAGTGCTCTTGAACTTTGCAGAAAGATTGAAGCTGTCAAATTAGGTTGCGCAGAAATGATGATCTGTTTGAACAAGTTTCCTAGAAATGCCAAGGGGAAGTTTGAGCAAGATGTATCAAACTCTTGGCACATACATTTTGGGGCATTGCCCAGGTTCCAGTCGCTTTGAAATAGATGACTGATGATCCAGTAACACGGGGTCTGCTGTGAATTACATATATCAGCAATCCAGACATCGTGTCAGGCTTGAAGAAAGGGCTCATTCACGTACCTTTCTTACAAAATGCAGAAAGAAAAAGGAGGAGCTGCCTTACCCTGTAACATGATGTGGTTGTTTTCAAGCTGCAGGTTTACTGAGGAGGGAATCAAGGAGTGTGTGATGGCAGTCTTGTGTTTCTTCATCCCCATTTGCAGAGCCTTTAAAAGTAGCCTGTAGATAACCAGTGGCCCAGAATATAGTGGGTGAAGACCTTGGTTTAGTGGCAAAAAGAGTTTTCTGACACATGGCCTCAAATATAGCCAAGCGGTCTTCAGTGTAAGTTCCTACATTCTCACCTAACAAATATTCTGGAATGATAATTTTATTAGGTCTTTTTGTTGTAGTTTTGGTTTGCCTCATTATTTTTTTTTTCCACTGAGCCAGAAAACCAACAAAAAGTATAATACATTAGTTAAGGAACTCATTCGGAAGAAAAGTAGGGGATGATCCACCTGTTTTCAGACCCTACATGGTTAGACTCACTTATAGATATATATATAAGTCTGGGAAAACAGTAGAGTATACAAGCTATTATTTTTATTATTTTTTGGATTGTGAGTTTTTCTGTGCAAAATAAGTTATTTTTATTCTTTACAGTACAGCATGGTGGGTGCAAAATAATGTTTTGTGGCTCGCAAGAAGTATGATGCACGTACTAAGTCAGCCTCCCTATTGCTGGACTTGGCTGAAAAGCTGCTCACGAGTCTAAACAGATGTTTAGAACAATGAAAAGTTTATGGAGTGTATGTTTGTCTTTAGAAAGAGAATGTTTAAGAGTTCGTTCAGGCTCAGGATGCGGTCTTTCTTGGAGGACTTTGACTGCCTAGCTAGATTAGAGCAAAACTTAATGATCAGAGAAAGAAATTTTCCAATTATCATAAAAGAGATTCCTTTCCATTGGAAAGCAAAGGCTAGAGCGTGTGGAAACTGCATTGCTCGCTATGTCCTTTTTTTGAAGAACCAGACTGATAACAAAAATTCTTTTAGCCTAAGTTTTTGGGGTTTTTTCTACTAGGCTTTCAGATATGATATCTGTTTACTGATTATGGGTCTTGACAGATTTATAGAAGACAAATCTTATAAATGTTCTTTACTTAGGATAAATTGATGTTTTGCTTCTGCATTTGGAAATATTTAAACGGTATTAACTCTTACAGAAGTGATCAAATATTTACCTCCAGAAGGTCTGCTTGTGTGCAGTTCTATGTTTCAGGTGGAAATAAAACTACCTTTCTATCTAAATTTATTATTCAAATTTATCCTGCAAGGAGGTATTTGTTTCTAAATAACCTTATATATATTTTAATATAATATATGCATGTGTCAGTAATTTTTTTCTTTCCCCCCATATTTCCCCTTTCTATATGACCTTTCTGTGCTAGTGATCTTGTATTTACCCAGTGAATATTTCATTTCCCTTTCAAAGCGTTTAACATTTTAACAAAAATATTCTGTCTGTAGATAAACTTTCTTTTGAATTACAGTGACATTAGATAAGGAGTCCTTCTGGCATGACAGCTAGAGTGAGCTTTAATAAAATTGTAGAATCAGCAGATCCATCAAATCCCCTCCCCAGAACAACGATATGTCAGAAACAGCGGCAACATCTATTGCCTGCAACAGTCTGATATAAGAAAATACAGTTTCCAGGATAAAGAAATTCCATAATAAAAATGCTATTATCTTGGCAAATAAATACCTAGGCTTCCTTGCAGTGTGCCAGGAGTTTGGGCTCTGTGCTTTGTCTTCTGTGAAGAGGAAGCATTAACATGTGACAGTATTATAACTTCTTGAAGTGATCTCTTCATTATGTTGGAGAAAAAAAGTAGATGTGGCAATACAAAGAATGTTTTATCCTCAGAGAATGCCTCTCGGTCCGTGCTGACTATCATGTGCTATCTGTACCCATGCTCCAAGCTGGGAAGATGCAAGCTGGCTTTTAATTCCAAACTGCACAGCCACTTCAGTGCCTCTGCTCACTGATTCATCTGGGAGGCAGGATTTGTTAGCAAGCAGAAAAATTATTAGCCTGGAGGGATCACACAGATGAGCAGGCTCCTGTTTAATTGCCTGAAATGATGGGTAGAGTGAGAGTGTGACTTTTTGAGGTGTTCCATTGTTGGGATTCTTGAAATCCTTGGGAAAGGATTCAGTGTTGAAGCGGGTGGAATGAGTAGAGAGATGACTCATTGCAACAGGCGAAGACCTGGAAATGATTGCTGCCTTCATAACATCTTGGAGAGCAGAATAATTTCAGTGCTGCCTTCTTGAGGCCAATGAGTTGCATCAGTATCTGCCTCTTAGTCTGACACGGCAAAAAGATGGATGTTTTAGATGCAGGTGACAGGACAGGACTCTGTGTAGGCTAACCTCAGACTACTTCTGGATGAGGTTATGGTCGTAAGTGAGAGAGGATCAAACATCAAGCCACCAAGCTGGTGAGGGGTCTGGAGAACAAGTCATATGAGGAGGCTGAGGGAACTGGGCATGCTTAGTTTGGAGAAGAGGAGGCTGAGGGGAGACCTCATTGCCCTCTACAACTCTCTGAAAGGAGGTTGTAGAGAGGTGGGGGTTGGCCTCTGGTCCCAAGGGAATAATGACAGGACCAGAGGAAATGGTCTAAAGTTGTGTCAGGGGAGGTTTAGATTAGATATTAGGAAGAATTACTTTACTGAAAGTGTGGTCAGGCACTGGAATGGCCTGCCCGGGGAGGTGGTGGAGTCACCATCCCTGGAGGGATTTAAGAAACATGCAGACATGGCTCTTCAGGGCATGCTCTAGTGCCTGTGATTGTTGGGTTGTTTTTTTTTTTTTGGGGTGTGTGTGTGTGATTGGACATGATGATCTCAAAGGTCTCCTTCAACCATGAAGATTCTGTGATTCTGTAATCAAGTGGGGTAGCTGCATCCTTGCACAGGGAATGCACGTTGCATTTATATACAAGACGTGTAGGTGTCTCTGTCTGTGTTACTTTGCCCACAGGAATCCTCACCCATGAGATGAATATTCCTAAGGGCTACGTCTTCAGTGATTTCAAGACAGAGAGAAAAGAAATCCCTCAGCAGAGGCTAAATTCTTATCATCCCAAGGCTGGTAGTAATCCAGAGCATTCTTGGGCAAGGTGCTTAATGGGAGTAACAAAAAAGCAGCTGAATATAAGCCAGTAATCTGGGCTCTGGCATCTGCAAAAGGAAAATAATAATAGTATATTTCCTTCTCCGAAGTCTTGGTGACTGGCAGCCAGAATACACTATGTAGGACAGTAATTTAACACCGTGTCATTTTTTCCCCAGATATGTTTTTGGGCAGAATTAACTCATGAAAGAGTTATGAAACTTAACAGTGTCATACTGTCCATTTGAAGCAAATTCAGAAGCCTGTAGTTTTTACACAGGTTAACAGGATGATGGCAAAACCTAGGCTTTTATTTGACTTGCACATATATATGAAATATACAGATTCTTGCTTTTTTTGTGAGATTTTCAGTTAGTTGTTTGAACTAGACACTTTTTTTTTTTCCTTTTTGTAACAAAAGAATGAGGAACCAGAATATATGTTGTAGAAGACAGCTCATTTATCTGTGCTACTGATTTATCTCCTCTGAGGTGGCTCTTGACCAGCCCACCAACATATTCGCAGAACCTCAATCCCATTGCTCAACTGCAGACTGCAAACAATCTCAAACTATGGGGAAGATATAACTTAAATAAACATTCCTCTTTAGAGCTTCACCCCAGTGATATATATTATATGTGCCTGGCACAGTGGGAATGAAAGAGAGCTCAATTTATGATGGGAACACTGCTTTTAATTCGATAACTTGGCACATTAATAAAGAATGATTAAATGTCAGTATTTGGAGAAACTCATGTTATTCTAGAGAGGTAACATTCTGCTTGACAGAGTCTTGAACTCCGGTGAAGAGTAGGCCTTTAAATCTTGAAATCTGACTGCCATTTGCCTGGTGAGCTGTCTTATCTGATGGAACCAAGGCCAACTAAGGGTCTCCTTATTTGACCTTAATCTTCCTGTTAACCACCTATGGCTTTAACTCGGGATGCCAAGAATTTCCTTGGCATCCTTCCACAAAGAGCTGGGCCAGATTCTGTTTCTAGTTACAGCAGCATAAACTCGGCATCTGATCCATCCTCAGCTCCTTCAGCCTCATTGTCTCGATCTAAGACTTGCTTTTGCCTCCTATAGATTTGACATCTCTTCATTCCTTGGATGGAATGACTTACAAGTAACCCATCTGATATTCTTTTTTTAAAATTTTTTTTATACCCTTGATGAAATAGCCATCCTTTGTGCCATGTCTTGTATGTTTCTTTGGAAATTTTGCAGTGATGAGTTTGTTGCGTTTGTATAATGAATATTTCTTATGTTCACAAATGTATTTTATCAGCAGTACTTTCTTTACCTCTCTACCATTGTAATTGGTTGGATGAATAGAGAAAAAAATATTCAAATAAATATTTTATTGGCATTTCCATCAAATGACACTTTGTCTTTAGCCTCCATGAGCATTTGACACACTAAGTAAATGGACTTTAATAATCTGATTTGTTTTTCCATTTGCGTATGTGAATATTTGTTTTGGAAGAGGCCGTAGTCTCATCCAGCCAGGTGAAGGAAAATATGCTACACAGTTTATTAGTATCTAAGTTAATCTTAAGAACTAGATTGCTAAATATTGAACACCCAAAGAACTGCTTGTTAGAATTAAAAATTAAACATTTGCAAATTAAAAAAAAATCAAATAATAATATTAAAAAATCTAGAATGAAGTAGATCAATTTATGGACTAATTTTCTTAAGGCTATTCTGTAGACAGAACAAAAGAGGCAAATCCATAGTTCATTACAATGTACTTTTTCACCTCTCCCCCAAAATGATGAAGTTATTGTTGCTTTGTTTAGACTCAAGAATTGCTGTAATTTGGTGCTCTGAACTTTCTTTTACAGGCTGTGTCAGCTAATCCACAAAGACTCACATCGTGAGCCTGCTGAGTTAATGAGTGAAGGAGGTTAGAAGCTAAGGTGCTGAAATCATTGGGTACCCAGGAACATCATCTGAATAAATTCAACTTGTGGAAGGTGGAGAAGAGGTGGGAAAGAGCTCTCTTTTTTCAAGACAAAACCACTATATTTTCACTTAGCAATTTCAGGCTGACCTCCTGCCTCCGGGGGATCACTCTGGGGCACCGTTGCTGAAGGTACAAATTAATAATAGAATCATGATGCATTCATGCATCAATCCAGAGGCAAATCCATTGCTTTTAATTGCCACACTTGCTTCTACAGACTTGAAAATTAGACTTATATCAAAAAGAATATCCTCTCTGCTGTCCCGTGGGGTGTTGGCTTCTGAGATTTAAACTTGCATGTAAATTGATTCAACCCACACGTCAAATTATGTTCTGTTGTCAGTCATGATCAGATCCTGAGGGCATATCCCAGTACCAATGTTGCAATTCTGGATCTTCCCTTTCGTTTGGAAAATATGTTTTCATTATAGGAGAGTTATCGCACTTAGACAAACTGAGACAGAATTTTTGGTGGGAAGATCAAAACGTACAGTTCCTGTTTCACAGCAGATTTCTGTAGACAGGAATGCCTCTTACTGCCTTACTTCACTGTAATACCAGAATGCCTGATCATCCTAATCCTCACTGCTGTCTTTCCAACATATATGGTTTTGAAAGAATCTCCAGGTTCAAATGAAACTGCCTTAATTTTTTTATCCCTCAAAAAACTCAGGAAGATTACAATAGTCAGGAGCTGGTCTGTTTTTTCTTAGCAGTGTGTTTGTTGGCTTCATATTTTTTTCTCTTCTGCAGAAGTTTTTCTTTGTATATAATAATTTATCAGCAATGCATTCAATCTCTAGAATTACATCTCTAGCAACTCAGACTGAATTGTATTCTTACAGCTGTTGAAAACGCCATGAAAGCTTGATTTTTCTCAATCTCTAAGTAAGAATAAGTTTTGAAAAACTGTGGGATTTTCTTTTCCACTGCTGCCTAGGAATCTCTTCCCACCCTCTTGCAAACAGGAAATGCAGAAAGTAGGATTAGAGTTCATTTTAAGGAGCTGGAGAGATAAATGTGTTTTTATTGATCCCTTGATGCTCTGAGTCACAATGTTTAAACAGGCTGCTGCCAAAAAGTTAAATAAAAACCCCCTCTTTTCCTTTCGATGTTTTCTAGCTTTATTACAAACCAGTCCAAGTGGGGCACATGTAACTAGAAATTGTAGTACCTTATGAAACACTAATAGTTCATTTTAAGGAGCTGGAGAGATAAATGTGTTTTTATTGATCCCTTGATGCTCTGAGTCACAATGTTTAAACAGGCTGCTGCCAAAAAGTTAAATAAAAACCCCCTCTTTTCCTTTCGATGTTTTCTAGCTTTATTACAAACCAGTCCAAGTGGGGCACATGTAACTAGAAATTGTAGTACCTTATGAAACAGTAATAATTAACATGCTGGGCCATATTAATACATGCCAGATGAGGAGAAAACAAACCGATTTATATCAAAGGTAGGTTCTTCCCAGTGCTGAAGAATTTAATTTCAAAACTGCAGTTGTAAATTAAATCATTTTAGAAAGTACAACCTGCAGTATATTCATTCTCTCTCGAATAGGAAAATAGCATCCTCCTCTCTCCACACCCTCCCCCCCAAAGTAGTATAATACATTTGTCTCCACGTTATAATTTTGAAATATCATGTTAGATTAGAAGGGCAATGGCCTCTTTAGGAGGGGTGACAGTAAAATCATCTGAGGCAGTCAAAGCTAGACAGTTCACAGCAATGATGACCTGATAGCAATGAATAGTCCTTGATTTGTAGGCAGATGGTCTGTGTGACCTACTTAATCCATATAAATTTTACATTTCTTTTTTATGAGGTTTTTCAACAGGCTTGGCTTGGTACCAGTGAGTTGGTGTGAGATTAGTTGTTCTTTGGACTGGTCTTACCGTGTTTTATTTTTCAGCTGTAGCATAATTGTTTGGCTAAATAAGCCAAGAATTTCCAAGTGAGGTGCTTAAAACTGGTTTCTAGGTATGTTCTAAAGTATTGGTATAAGAGTCTCAAGCTTCTAGATGGACCCAGGATTCATGTAGCAGTCTGGAGTCACTGAAGACTGAAAGAGTTCACCAACTTTAAAAACTGCATTCATTCTAAATAGGAGAGACACTTTCAAAGGACACTAAATCAATGAGCCTTAGATCCCTCAGTCACATGAACACTTTTGAAAATGTTGTCCTGGTTGCCTTTTGGACATGTGACAAAAGAATGACAAAGAGTGAATTTTCTAATTGATTATTTAGAAACTGTACAGGAAAGTTACTCGAGATTAGGAGTTTTTCCCAAAATATTTATAATTATTTTTTAATTTATTTATAAATGTATTTGTAGTAAATTAAAAAAGTGTGGGTGCAAGACTGTGGAAAAATTGGTCCAGGAGGACCCAACGCATTGAAAGGAAAATGATGGTATGGGGCAGAAAGTTTATCTACTTTTTATCTTCTACATTATGAAAGGATGTTAGCACTTCAATGAGAGTTCACTTTAAAAATCACCTCATATGTTGAAATGCAGTTAGAATACTGCCTTTCTACCTGCTAAATTGCAGGAGAGGGGTTTTATTTTGCAAAGCACATCGTAGACTGAAGGCAGCATTTTCACTGCATGGTTTCCTCCCTAAAGCACTCTGAGAGAGACTTACACCGCGTTTGCAAATAGTATCCTTTTTGCAATCTGGGTTATTGCAATTTCCCCAAATTAGATGCTTTCAGACAATTATTGACATTTACACTCTTCTTTCTTCTAATTAGAAAGTGATTAAGATTTTTTTTCACTTAGATCTCTTCACTTAAAGCAGGGCAGGCTAAAGTGAGACCACATCTCAGCAAGGCTCTTGTACTTCTGTATACTTTTTGGTGCACGTAAAATATGCTCATCCCCCAAAACTGTCACCAAACTAAATGTTGGGTAACAGAATCTTTCCACCCTTCATCATATTCTGCTGGCCCAGGACTTTGTATAGGATTTCCCACAGCTAATGGCTTCTGTTGTGGCCGCTTGCTGTGCCCACCAGTTTTAAACTACCAGAGAAGAAAAGCAGAACCAGCAGTTTTTCAGAAATTCCTGGAGCCTGTTGTAATTCTACGTTGTTGTTAGATCTTGTGCTGGAAAACACTCCCAAGAGCTACGCTGGCTGGGTTTAAAGGCTCTCTGCAGCTTCAGATTCTTGATGTGCTAAAGTGGGCTTGGCTCTCGGACAATATGTGCAACTGGTGCTTCCCTGGCACCTCATTGAGGAGAACGGGAAGGTCCACAAGAGTGCGGTGCTCATTAAACTCAATCACTGGTGCTTCCCTGGCACCTCATTGAGGAGAAAGGGAAGGTCCACAAGTGTGCGGTGCTCATTAAACTCCCTGTCATATTCAACTAAATATTTTGTCAAATAGTTCAAAGTATCCACTGAACTTCCTTGGTAGATAAGCCTACAAATTTTTTACGTGTATGTGTGTTTGACCAAATGTTTCCGCTACTAACTAGTTGAAATTTTAATCATTTAAATATACAAGGAGTTGGTCCTGATCAACTAACTCTTCATAGGTTCAGATTAAGAAGATCACAGTGTTCTTAGAAATATTTGTGCAAAGAAGCAACCAGCAATACTTCCAAGTGTAGAAACACCTAGAATTTAAAGTAGTGGTTCAGGTGTGTGTATGTTTCCCATATTGGGAATGATAAGTTCTGCCAGCTAAAGTCAGCTGCAGAATTTGGGTGGGGTTTCCTAAATTCCTCATATACTTTTCTTTCCCTTCCTTCCTCCTCATCCCTCTTCTGCATCCCTGAATGTGGAGTAGTGGTTCAGGTGTGTGTATGTTTCCCATATTGGGAATGATAAGTTCTGCCAGCTAAAGTCAGCTGCAGAATTTGGGTGGGGTTTCCTAAATTCCTCATATACTTTTCTTTCCCTTCCTTCCTCCTCATCCCTCTTCTGCATCCCTGAATGTGGGAGATAGTATAAGATATTATGTTACCTTGCTTTTTCACAGTGTCCTGCACTATGGTGAAAGGAAAATGTAAGGCTCCCCTTTTAGACCATAATTTCAATATTCTCCCCAATTGATTTAAACCTGAGTCATAGTAAAAAATGCAGACTAATAAAATACTGTATGATTTATGTCACTTTTCTGTTGACAGCTCTCTTCATCTCACAGGCAAGTGTTGAAAGTGCTGATTTTAAGTCTGTAAGTAATTTAAATTGCTCCTAGATGCTTTCACTAACATTGATTGCTCTTATAAAAATTTTTCTGAGTCCTTGCATGTTATAAGCCATATCTGATTGCAAGAGGGAAAGAAGGAACTCAGGACGACCATTAGAAACAAGAAAAGAAGAGGTCAAAATTTGCAAAAGAAAGAAATGAAGAAGAAAGTTAAAAGAATGAAATACAAGGTTGTTATTTGCCTCTGCTTCAGTGTTGCTGGCTGATGGGACTTACCTACTTCTGTCATTCTTGCGTTGATTATTGTGTTGACTCTTCCATCCATTATTTCATTGAAATGGTGAAATTATAGTTAGCCATAGGATATGATCAGCAAATATCCTTGATGGGCTGCCATGGGCTGGCAGAGTTGCACTGAAAAGAAAATGTTTAGGGGGTGACTGAGGGCTGAGGCTCCCCCCTGGGCTGAGGGGGAGCAGCCTGTCTGCCCTGCTGATGTACACCCTGTCACAGGGATTTTCTTAAACTGTCTTGATTCAGGAAACACCTGATCTGGTTTTGTAAGTTAAGAAGTAACATCTTGCAGAAAAAAAAAAAAAAAAAAAGAAAAGAATATATAGTTACCATTAATTAAAAGAAATGATAAAAATTAATGTTTTCACTGCTAGAAGTAGTGCAGGCTTGCATCAAATAAAACATCTATCTTTTCAAGAAGTGTTCTTGCATAAATTTAGCACTTCAGCAGGCAGTATGCCCCCTGGAACGAGTTTATATTACAAATTACTGTTCTTTATGCTTGTTTATATTCACAAACAATTGGAAGCTTATCATGCATATAAATGCATTAATCACAACATGTCACAGAGTAGATTCAGCAATTTTCTTCCTATCAGGTGCTCATGGACTGTTGATTTTGAGTCCTCCCTATTCTCAATTATTTATTTTTGATGTTTGATCATTCACCTCATTCATAGGGCATGGAATAATCAACTCTCTGATTAGATGACTGAAGTATATTTAGAAATATTTTAGACAGCAATGAAAAGCAAATATTTGGTGACAAACAATGATTCAGAATATCAACTGTAGAAACTGGTGTAACTCTGTTGAATAAGATAGCAGATAATATTTCAAGTTGCAGTTATTCCTTTATGATCAGGCAGTACCAAAACCTTCCCTCCTCAAAAAAAAAAAAAAAAGGAAAGAGGAATGTCCCCTTACCAAACAAGTGTCCTATACAAAAAAAAATGTCAAAAATTATAAAATAGGAAGGCAAAGCATTTATGATTTTGTGATTATAATTTGTATTGATGTTCAGGATCAGACATTCTCTGTTTTATGGCTTCCCAGTGTTGTGAAAAAAATGAAGGTGATGTGAGTTATGTTCTGAGTGCTGGTGGGACAGATTGAGCACATTCAGGTGTCACGTAGCTTGAGATGGTAACTGTTTGGCATCTGCATTTTGCCATCAAAGGATACTTGTGCATCATGCAGTGAAATGAATTTTCCTTGCCGTGGGAGTCTGAAGGGTCTAATTTCCATTTATCTGACTAACTTTTATGAGTATGTTACATTTTCATTATTCTTAAAGCAAGGTCGAAGGCAGATTAGGAGGAAAGCACTTGCTAGCATGAATGATTGTCAGGGTTTGCGCTGCAAAATGATTCTGCAGATCAAGTGGAAGCTGGGCTGTTCTCTGCCTGAAGAACATCCTTTTCAAATGGCAACACACACTGTGATTTTTAACGTCCGTGCTTTCAAGGGTATTTGAACCTCATATTTCAAAGGGCATTCACAAGTTCTCGGATCTGACTATTCACAATGAAATGATAAAAATCATGACTCTGAATAATGTGACGTGCACTGAAAAAAGAAAAAAAAAAGACCACTGTGGGGGGGTACACAGAGCAGATGGGTCAAAAAACCTTCTCCAATTAAGAAAAAATTATTTTATGTGTACAAGGTTGGAGGAAATGCCATGAAAATTTTACTATCTCATTTGATGTGCATAAATTGTATTAACATTTGAAGGTAGGTGACTGAATTTAAGTCTGTGGATCTATAGAGATCACAGGCAGTGCTTTCATAATGGTGCTAATCCAGCAGACTTGGCATTGTGTGTAGCAATTGCAATGCAACAGGATGAACCAGGAAATACAGTCCTGTAACTTCTTTCTAATTGAAGAGATAGCACTAGAATGGTTTCCAAGATGAATTAAAAAAATTCCAAAGAAAATATTTGTACTAGGACATTGTGAAATACGAAACA
Source organism: Calidris pugnax (assembly GCF_001431845.1). Taxonomy (NCBI): domain Eukaryota; kingdom Metazoa; phylum Chordata; class Aves; order Charadriiformes; family Scolopacidae; genus Calidris; species Calidris pugnax. The sequence goes on along the minus strand of NW_015091133.1, from coordinate 663,474 downwards.
ATAATTATATTGATAGGCAAACATTTCCTGTCTAATAAAATTGGCTCATGAGGCATTGAATTCGGTCTCTGAGAATTATCCTGGTTTGTGTTCAGTGCAGGGCACTGTGAAGTCTGCAGCGAGATCTGAAACGGGGCTTGAACTGGGAGTCAAGGAGCTAAAATGAAAAACAGAAATAACCATTCTTTTCAGCTCTGAGGGAACAGAGAAGCCCCAAACAGACGATCTGTTGAAAAGTCTTCACGGGCCAGATGCTTCAGCAATAAGAGTGCAGGTTCACAGAAAATTTTCCATCCAGCCATCTGAAAACTGCAGCTTATTCTGGGAGCAAATCCATCAGAAAAAAACCTGAAGTTGCAGAGTGTTGAAGATGCCTGAACTTTCCAGGAAAAAATCCTAAGAAAATACAAACAAGGTCATGTGAACCAAGATACTCAAAGAAATTCTAAGTTTGTTTTCTTTAGTGTAACTAATGATTCAATTTCTCACACCCAGGAATACACACAAACGTTAGTGGGAATTTTAGCTTACCACAGTCCCAAAGAGAAGTCTCAAGACACGTTGAAGGTTCAATGTTTGGCTTTTGATAGTGATCAGGGCACCCACTGCAGCCAACCCTTTGCTCACAGAAAAGTTGCTGCAGTTGGTTCAGAAATGTCTTGACGAGCACGGTCAAAAGGAACATCAGCTGCTTTTCAGAACAGCAAAACTGATGAAAAACAGCTTCGATCAAACCCGTGCTGGGAATGAGTTCAGTTACAGTGCTCCACATTTTATTAAAATACGGCTTTCATCCACTCTTGGACAAACATGTTCGAGCAGTGTATGATTTTACATGTACATAAAGACAAAACTGATGACTTCCAGCTTAGAGATGTTGCAGAAGCTCAAGATGAAAATCATCATTTGGAGCTTTCTCTGATTTATAGCTCATCCTTTTTACTTTTTTTTCTTGAAAAAAAAAAAAAAGAGGTGTGTTAATACATACTTTTGTACCATGAGTGAATTTGTCCACTGTAAGTGAGGTAAGTGAGCTAATGTTCCAAACTCAGCATGCCTATTCCTCTATTTCTGCCGTACCTAATTCAATATTTCATGGTTTTGTAGGGGCTGGGTATTCCCATATTTTCCCAAGTCCATAGCTGTCTGCATCCTCCCTTTCTTAAATCAGAGTAAGGAAAGGTGCAGTTCTGGACCACTGATATCAGAGAGAGGTTCAGCATTGACTTTGAGAGGAGTCAGGTGAAATTTGGAGGACAGACTGATGAAACCATGTCAAGTCTTGGATCAAGACCTGAGGCTGAAGTCACACAGGACACTAAATATCTTTTATCTTGTCTTGTCTTAGCTGAAAGTAGTTCCTATACAAGGACATTTTGTTGTGATTGTAAACTACATTTTCTCTCTCTAATTTTTTTTACTGAAGATTTAGAAATTCGAGAACAATTCTGCTCTTTGGTTTATAGAGACCCAAAATGCAAGGAGTGGATGAAAAGGAGCTGCCAGCTGCATCTCCACAGGGTGCTGCTCTGGGAAACTGTGATTGGGATTAATTCTCCTCTTCTCCAGCACAGCAGTACCATGATGACCTCAGAGGGACCACGAAGCTGAGGAATCTGTGGAGTACGCTGCAGACTGCCTGGGATCCTGAACGGTTGCAGGTGGCTTCTTATGTATGAAAGATAATGATGTAAAACAGTGTTACAACTGAACTCCTGTTAGTCTGACCTCTTCTACTAGTAGTGAAATTTTGTTTTATTTGCTGTTCTATCAGGACACGACTTTTTAAGACACACTGAAAGAGGCCCTGATGTGGATATATTGGAATTACAAAGAGCATGTGTTTTCCATTTTAAGGAATGTCAGTCTAAGCATTTAATTGAGAAGTAGGTACATCTGGTGTTTTAACTGAATATATTGTAGTTGTTGTCAGCCTTTCCAAGCAAAAATTTTAATTTCCATATAGCCACAAATTCCACAAATTACAAGCACAAACCATGTCCACAGAGCCTCATAGTTGCTTTAATCCCAAATTCAAGCCCATGCCATTATTTTTTTTCCTTGGGTCTGTCTGTCAATAAGAAAGGAAGAAAGAAGCAACAGCACCAGAAGCATACTAAATGTTCTAACTTTTTGCTTTTTACAATAATGGATTTTGAATGTTTGAGATCAAAAAAGCCCAGAGCACATCTGCAAATGATAGCTCAGATCTCCTGAGGAAAATTGATTCATTGGTCTTATTACCTCAACCCTGTGTGCCTGCCTGGAAACTAAATACATAGATAGTTTGCCAAGATGAAACATCAACATCCAGAGAACAGAGTTTGACTTTGGGATGCTGTAGACTTAGCTCCCAAGCTAAGATGAGCCGCTAACCAAGGCTGATAGGATATCTTTCAGGATAAAACAATAAAAGCTAAGCTGCACAGCCCCTGCAGATCAACAGACAAATCGGTAGTGTGTCTGTTGTACAACAGTTACTAAGAATCAAATAATAAAAAAAAAGTAATTAAAAAATGCTAAATAGTAACTACAGCTAGTTACAGTAAACAACAGCTAGAAGTCATAATCTATTTCATCCATTCATGATCATGATAACTAGGTTATGTGAAAACCTTAATATATATCTATTACCTGAAGGGAACAGGTCAAAGACTAAGTCACTGCTTTGCTCAGGGCAGAAAGCTTGACAAAGGTGCACTTCTCTCCACAACAGTTTCATCAGCTCCCAGGGTGGCAACTTCCCATTCTGTTTTTTTAAAACATTTGCAGTATTTGACCTAAAGTCCTAGTTCATAAACAAACCACAACATTCAGTGCAGTTGATGGGGATAACACGTTATCTGAGGTAAAGCAGGGTCCCTTTAAATTTTTAGAGCAAACAGCTTTATTTGAAAGAAATAGCACAGCATAGATATTCTGATATTGCATAATCACTTGTAGCATTGAGATAAAATCAAACGGAGAACAAGTACAGAATCACAGAATGGTTTGGGTTGGAAGGGACCTTAAAGATGATCCAGTTCCAACCCCCTGCCCTGGGCAGGGACACCTCCCACCAGACCAGGTTGCTCAAAACCCCATCCAGCCTGGCCTTGAACCCCTCCAGGGATGGGGCAGCCACAGCTTCTCTGGGCAACCTGGGCCAGTGTCTCACCACATTCACAGGTACGAATTTCTTCCTAAGATCTAATCTAAATGTCCCCTCTTTCAGTTTAAAGCTGTTCCCCTCATCCTATCACTACACTGCTGTAGATGTCTCAGTATCCCTGGGACAAAGATTTAGTTCCACACTTGTATGAAAAGGGTGTCCAGATGTGGGGCATCATTCCTACTAAAACTCAGGTGACCCCCTGACTTAAAATACATACTATATATATAAACTTTTAAAAGAAACTAGTTGCTGCTGTGTCCTGAGCTCTTATGTGTCCTAAGGCAGTTATCTTACATTATTAGTCAATAGCTTTAAGAAGCAAGAAAAGCAAAAGAATAGACGTCACCATAATCAAATGATAGAGAATAAGAATCCGATCTGTACGTCAAAATAATCTTTAACATCTTGCTTCCATTGTGGGCAGCATGCTGGTTTAGTGAACTCAGTAAACTCAGACTGTGAAGTTAGTGTGGAGTTACTGCTATGAAAATTGCCTTGTCATGAACACCTGTCAGCCCAGGCTGGCTTGACAAGACCTGCCTGAAAAGGTGGTCATTAAATCATAACAGGCAACTACTGAGCATGAAACACCTTGGGGCATCAGGGTGGCCAAGGCCTTGGCAGTCAAGGGGGTTTGGGAATGGAGCAGTGGGCGGTTTGCCAAAGGCTGACACAGGAGCTGAGTGTTAGGAGAAGAGGATATAAACAGAGTAAAGCCCTACAGAGATGGAAGGGGGGCTTTCCCCCCTTAATAAGGGGAAAAAGTGCAGGAGTCAGGTTTGCATCCAGGAACAAGGTGGTTGGAGGGTGGTGTTTCACGTTCTCAGAGCAGCCACCTGGTGAATCTGCAGGTGTTCCAGAGGGGAGCTGGTGGGATGGTGGGAGTCCCATGCTCTGGAAACACTGTTCTTTGGTCTTCTAGGTGCGTTTTTTCCAGCTGGAGAGAAGGAATGTCAAAACCTGTTTCTGAGATCCTGAATCATGAGAGATCTTCACGTGGTGGACATGTTATCATAAAGGAGAGTTCCAGTGAATCTTCTCCACCTCAAGGTCAAAGACTGAAGATCTTCAGCTGAGAAGTTTGGGATAAAGTAGAAGAGTGACTGTAAACATAACCACTGAGGACAGCCCATTGGCAAAGATCTGCTTAATCCATCCAGAGCTCTGGAGTGCCGTGAAGGCAGGTAAGAAGGAAAGAATGATTACTCTAGTGTAAAGTTCAGGTTTTCTTGCCTGTGCTGCTGACCCTTTTGGATGTGCTTTGCTTTGCTTCACTTCACCACAGCAAGTGATAAAAGCACTTACAGCTCCGTCAGCAGTTGCTGGCCAGTCTTGCGTGCCAGGAGGAGAGACCCTCCCATGCATTTGTGACCTCTGCCTTGATTATTATCTGCAGGAATGAGATGACTAAGCTGAAAAATGCTCAGCTGGTTTGTAATTTGGCAGCCAAACAACACAGGCTGCTGAGAAGACAGCACCCATACACCCTACTCTCTGGAGATGGGTCCCTGTCGAAGACAGAGCTCGACTGAACGTCAAAGCCCAAGTTACTTATGACACTAACTTTTCTTCCACATTGGCTAATATTTCAGCTGGAGAGGGGAATGTTTCCCTCAGCAGTGATATCTGTTGGTATAAAAGGCAGACATTCCTCCTCAGTTGGTCTGTGTTTCTGGGTGTTAGTCTCTAAACAGCCAGAATTACTGTAGGCTTCATTATGTTTACAGCAACGAGCAGTTTATGCTCCTCCAACCTACTCTGCTTGCAGTATCAAACAGACAGAATCACAAAACCATTTCAAAGCTGGGGAATTTGAGGAAAAAGAGTCTTTATTCTCTTGGTGGTGCTCAAATACGGTCTAAAGTGTGGTCTGACTGAAGGTGAAGCTGGGTGCATGTGTACCACACTAGCCATTAGCTGTTTTCTGATTTACTCCTGGGCTATGCTCTGGAGTGAGCTAGCTATTTCCTTCCAAAAGGAGACCTAGAAACTGTTGACACGATAACTTGTTCCAGGGTCTGTTCCGGGATGCAGCCCACACCAAGATTGACTCCTTCCATCTAGGACATTCCTCCCACATCATCCCATGTGATAATGCAGCGCCTATCCTTGGTGTCATGAAAAACACAGCTGGGCATGCAGCACAACCCTCACATTATTTTAGGCATTGTGAACTGGGAAATGATGACAAATGGTCTATCCTTGACATAACGGGATCTCCATATGGGGGGGGATGCCTTTAATTTACAGTTGCAGCTATTACATCCTGGGGAGCATGGTGAGGTCAATGCTGGCTGTCCCGTGTGGACTGTAAATGCTGAGATTTCTCAGCCGTTAACATGGGAGAGACCACCTGTGAGGCCACGTGTGAGACCACCTTGTCGGGGGGAAAAGATCTTAACCTCTTGGTAAGACCTTTGACTAGTTTGGTGTACGGAAAGAGGAGACACCTTTTCTTTTCAAGGCGCAAGTGGTGGAAAGTAACAAGAAAATAAGAGAGCATCCGGCAGAAAAATGTAATGACACTGATTTGTAGAATTAACCACAAAAAAAAGTTGTTTTCCGTAAAAGTCTCCTGATGGATTCTTTCACGTATTTGGTGGGACAGAGACATATAATATTCTATCATCAGTAATCCAGCTTCTTTCATAAATGAGCCAGCACATACTGCCTCCCCATCACTATCCAGCTGAGGCTCATGTGTAACCAGTTTTAGGAAATGTAAAATAAGCTCAATAAGCATTTTTTTTTCCTGAAAACAATGTGCCATAGTTCCAAGGCTGAGTAGTTTGGGGAAAACTGGTGGGTGTTTATAGCAGTAAAATGACATCTTGCAATTAATTTTCAAGATCTAATTCCCAGAGATACAAACTCCATATCTCTGTGCACATGTACGTACATATTTAGGGATTGCTTCACTCATCAGAGAAATGGAGCCAGTTGTTGGGAGGCTGGAACATGACAGCTGCTCAGTAGCTGATACTCCCACATTTTACAATGAATGAGGAACAATAACACCCTCAAGAGTGATTAAAATTCTATTTTTATCAAGCATAGCAGCTCTCTTGCATGCTGTTGGTGACCAGTGGTAACTCACCTTGCATACAGAATTGTAACAAGTGGGTAAGTATTGACAGTAACACCATCATTTTCCATGACTTTTTGTTGGTTTATCTCTCTTCTGACTACAGATGTGCCCTTTTTGCTTACAGGTTGCAGAATTCAGTCTCTCACCCGCTATTCTCTGAATTTCTGTAGACATTCTTATTCTGGTTTTGAACACACAATAAATAACATTCCATGTCAGACAATAAATAACTTTCCATGTTATTGTCCTGAAGACAGATGACGTGAGAGAGAGTTTACCATGAGTTGTACGATTGATGCAGGACAGAGAAGCATATGGAATTCAGGTGAAAACAACTGTATGTTTCTCAATGAAGCATATTATAATAGTATAAAAATATTCTTTGGCCATATAGGTTATTTTCTTGGCAATATTCTTCCTGGCAGTAAAATCACCTCCCGTACAGTTTGCAATGATTATTCCAATACTTTTCCATCTGACATCAGCCAGGCCTGAGCCTCCGTAGGGGCACCAAGGCTGGCCTATTTATGTGACTATGCTCAGGGAATGCTTCTATATATAAGTCTCTCCCCACTTCATTGAAAACTTTGAGCACCTTTTTATATTTTTTTTTCCTTATTTGGTATCAGAGTTATATGCTTTACATTATAAATTCAAACTTGCACAGTTATTAGACTCACGGGGCACAAAGAACAAGCCAGGCATGGTTTGCAACCATCAGTAACATGTTTTATATTTAGTTTCTGGATGTTCTAGGCTATATGCTTTACATTATAAATTCAAACTTGCATAGTTATTAGACTCACGGGGCAGAAAGCACAGGCCAGGCATGGTTTGCAAACATCAGTAACATGTTTTGTATTTAGTTTCTGGATGTTCTAGAGGCTTTTTTTTAAATTATTATTGTTTGAAAAACATTGGCAAAAGTACAAGCAACAGTATCAAGGCCCTAAAGGTTAGAAAATGAAGCCAAATGCGTGAAGGACTGTTACCCAACCGACGAGATGCTTGGGCAATACGTCGACTCGCAAAGGAGACAAGTGGAACCTTCTGTAGTTTCCCACAAGCTGAACTGATTTTCACTGCACTCCTTGTGCTAATCACCTACCCTCAGACCTAAAAACTGAGCTACACCCCTGCATGTATAAATAAAGGCCCATTTTGAATTTATAAGATAAGGATAAGTGTTAAAGCAATGGATAAGGGTCAAAGCAAAAAAGAAAGTTGATAGAAGAAGGGGGAGGAAAGACAAGGGCTATAATAGTATCAAGTAGCTACACAGCAAGATGTATAAACATCTTAATGCTGATGAATACCAAGCTTAAAAATTGTGTAGTGCCATTTTTGTCTACAGCTCCAGTGAGCTCACTGAGAAGTGAGGAAACCTGCACACGCAGCTGCATTTAGAGCACTGAGGAAGGAAGTTGTGTAGATTTCTGAGAATGTTGGAACAGAGTGCTTAGCTAATATGTTTCCTAAAGATAGGCTTTATTTTGATTTTGGGAAATAAACCAAATCCCTCTTTAGCAGCTACTTTTTGTAGTAAAAAAATGTTTGAATGGCAAGAACTTGAGGATAATATGAAAAATCTTAATATAGCAGGTGTATATGAGCTAGTAAATTTTCCTATGTTTGATTTTCACATGGTGTGAGCACTGTCATATGTAGCCTTTACTTGCATGTTCCCTTTGCTTCTGCTTCTTCATTGTAGTTTTCTGCAAGGAAGATTTATGACAAGTCACACTGTGGGGATGACTGGCTGAGGCATCAAAAGCAATCTTGCCTTAAGCTTATTTCTATATTGCATAAGATTTGAATCATACCAAATGTTTGTCCTTATAATGCAGTCCTTGTTCTTACTAAACTGCCATTGACTGGTGCTGTGAATGACCAATTTGGGACCATACTTGCCTTCATTAATGCCAAGAGGAAGCTTGTCATCAAAGAAAGTTGATTCAGATCCTCAGATAAAAGGTATTAGTATTCCTATGCACACATTGCCTCTAGTTCTAGGATAAACTTTATGGAAATTCTGTTTGGATGCAATGGCTTTGAAAACAAACACAAAAGTAGGTAAAATTTTTTTGGCTGCCACCAGTCAGTGTGAAATGATGTTTCTGAGAAAAATTCCTGAATATTATGATACTGCTAATACAAATGAGGCACTAATACAGTCCAGGGGCTATTTGAGGAGAAAGAAAAATGGTTTCATTGTTTAGTTAAAAAAGACTACAAAATGAACAAGTAATGGACTGGTTTTACCATCTTCTTGCAGGAATTTTGCATCAGAGGACTCTATATTAGTTATTCAGGCTATAATGTCTCAGCCTGGATTGCAAAATCAGGTATGTGACTTTAAAAAAATAAAAAGTAACCGTATGTTTAAACCCACTGGGTTTAGCCCTGCAGATATTTTTCCTTGAGTTGAGGAGAGAAGAGAGAGAAGAGCTTATTTACAAGTTGGTCATCTGGTCTGGATGCCCACAGCACAGTTCTTGGTCTCATTATGAACTTTTGAGCTTTGTCAAGAAAAAGTGTGGACTATGGGAAATATTATGCTTTACAAGTGGGACCTATAGGTATATGGTAAGAATCCATGGGTTTTGATGCCTTTATGACTTTAGAGTTGTGAAATATTTTCATGAAGAATATTTATTGTAATGTTGCATTATGAGTTTCTGGGGTTGGTGCTATGATCAGTAATGTCATGCCTTTGTAATACACTATTAACTTTTATTCTTTATATGCCTTTGCAAGCTTTTTTTTTCTTTTGCTCCTCTCCCTTTATGCAATTTTGTGAATAAATATACCTTTCAAATGATTTATGGAACCTGTGAGTTTCTATAAATATGCAGAACTCCCTTATATAAGTGGACTGAGTAAAGGAGAAGATCATACAAAACAGTTGGCAGAGGTTCGGGGAGGTTATGTAGCCTGAATTCTTCAGCCTTAAGAACTCAACTCTGCCATTGCCACCCCTGGCAAACATTTGTTTAACCCCTCCTTAGAAGCTCCCAGTGATAGATTTCACAATCACCCAAGGCAATCTGTTCCCACGCCTAGTGATTCCTACAGATAAAAAAGGTTTTCCTGAAATCCAACCTGAATTTTTCTAGCTGTAATTTGAGCATATTTCTTTTTGTCCTCTCTCCAAGGACATGAAGAACGGATTATTCCTTTGCTCTTTGCAGCAGCCCTTTCTGTACTTTAAGACCGTTATCAGGTCTTCCTTCAGGCTTCTGTTCTGTAGACTAAACAAACCCAATTCGTTTTCGATTACAGCTTAATGTTACTTGGCTGTCAGGGAGATGTAATATGGAAGGACCATTTGCAAAGAACACAGTGTTAGGACAGTGAAAGAAAAGATTCAGAAGACACACATGAAGGGTGCTTAGCTCTGCATTTTATGTGCTTCTGTCCCATCTATTTCCTAAATTTAAATTTAGAGCCTTATCTCACTCTTGTTTACAAGGCTTTTACCAATTGCCACTCCAGTCCAGGTCTAAGCACAGATTCCAACAGCCTGTATAGTCAAGGCAGTACTTGATTCAAGAGTTTTAATTGAGTTCAGCATTTACAGAAAATCAGTTAAAACTGACAGTCAGAAGTGCCTGAAAGAAAAGAACAATGGCTTAGCATTGTACTGTGGCTGAAAGGAAGATACAGTAGTTGGGCTTCATAGGAAGTTGTTCTCTGACAAAATGAGGGTATTCTTTCCATTAATATAGGATTTCCCTCACTTTTCTTTTTTTTTCTTTTTTCCTGAAAGGAATTAAGGAATTCATAACAAAACCAGCAGATGTTTAATTTGAAAAGAATAAGTGAGTAAGCTTGTATCTGTTTCTAAACTGTCTGTCATACTTAAGGAAGTTCTCAAAAATTGCTCTAATCTTATCTAGTATAAAGACTTATATCTGTGCTAATGGCAAAACTTAATGTTACTAAACCTGCTTATGTTCTTTATGATTCATAGCATTTGAAGTTATCTGGTTTTTGTATTACAGAAAATATTAGCTACTCACTTTCTCACTGCTGTCCAAGTGCTGTGCTTTCAGCTGTGTTTTTCTTTTTTTCTTTTTTCCAAGGTGTAAGACTTAAGGCTTTATGCAATTGTCTTTGTTAAGTGACAAAACATTTTTGTTATGATCTGCTATTTTTGCTGTGGTTAACACAAAAATGACTGGCAGAGTGAAAAATTGCTAACTCTTCAGGTAGAATAATCTGGAAAATTGATTAAACTGGACTAACAAAAAAAAAAAAACACAACTATTTGAAGATGGTTTATTTAAGACCATGTTAGGTAATCTATACAGACAAATAGGGAACTGTTTTGGCTGCCAGTAGAAGACTCAGGGGTGAGAATAAACAAATCAAAAAGTGATGTGACTTGTCTACTTTGATGGTGCAGCAGAGTGGTACGAGTGAGGAAATGGTCCTGCTTTTGTGCTTCCCATCAAGGAGAAAGAGGCTGGAATTCCCTCTGCAGATTTGGCACCGGGTTTGAAAAGAAGAGTCTTAAAAAATGGGAGCAGGACTGGAAAACACTACAGTGTACAGTCTTTTTTAATTGCAGACAAATTTAAAGGTGAGTTGACTGATGTGTAGGCATGTTTGGTAAACAGCAGGTGTTAAAAGGCTCTTTAGAAGAAAAAGCCATAACAAGGATGCTTTCAAACCAAAAACAGCCAAATTCAAACAGGAAATGAGGCACGCACCTTTGGAAGTGAAGTAAGAACAGCTGAGATTAGCTAACAAGAGAAGTGACAGCCTTTCCACCACAGATCTCTGTGACTTCCTTTTTGAGAGTGAGAACTTTTGGCCGTAAGCTTAAATCTCTGAATTATGAAGAACATCATTAGTAAGTTTTCTATTCTGATCCATTATCTTGTTACTCCCTTCTACAAAAGGGGCAAGTAGACCTTCTCTATCCTTGTGCCAGTTAGTGTCAACAGCTCGCCTTTCACCTTGCTCACACAACCACAGCTTTGAATTCCTCTGTTATTTTGTGAACTGCCTTGCTGAGAAACGTGCTAGCAACAAGGTTTTGGGACAGAAGAGCATTCAGTAAGAGATGAGTTGTTTCTCCAAGTGCGGCTCTCAGGCTCAGAGCAATTTGCTGTATATTTCCGTGCACTCAAAGCATGGTGGGTCAGCTGGTGTCACCCCCCCAAATTCCTCTCCGGCCAGGATTCCAGTGGGAGGAATGAAGAACCACTTCAAAGAGCCACTATTTTGTATAAGAACGTCTTTTTCCCACTGATGTGTCAAGCCTCCCTAGGCCAAACTGTGTACAGCTCCTCTTCCAGAAACAGGAACCACTAACCAAGTGGCAGAGAGCAAGGAGTGAGATCCCAACTTTGTCCCCACTATGGGCAGATGCTTCAGAAAACTAGCTTGGGAGCCATCAAGGATAAAAATGGTTGTGACACTAAAATAGCAAGTATGTGGAACACAAAGCCACCTTTGCTGTGCATGCTCTGCCTTATCCTTACTTGTGGCATTTCTTGGTTTTTTTTTTTCCTTAGCAGGATACCTTGATTTTGGGCATTGCCGACACAGATGATTCTCTGTGCTGGGCTCCACTCTTTTCACCTCAGACTTCCTTTATGCCTAGCAGCAGCCAAAGGTTCACCCCTGGGTAGCCTTGCCCAGGGAAAGGTGCCCACTCCTCTTGCAGAAGGGCCTTGTCAGGATAAGATGTAGCAGAGCTTGGCTCCATCTCATCCATACTGATCCCAACTATTTTCCCTGTATTTCAGGGATGTCTAGAAGATTTGTTTGAGAAAAGAACACAGCACATGCTGAAGTCTTCCTTTACCTTCACTGACAAGAACTGCTCTCTTCTGTGAAAGACGTCCAGCCAGGCAAAGGCCAGAGCATCCCTTGGGCAAACAAGGTGCCTTCCAAAGAGCTGTTCCTGATCAGGGCTGGGAGGGTGCTCATGGTGTGTGTCCAGGTCACATAAATCAGTGATGGGCTCTTTCGTGGCCCAGGACTCTCTTATTTCCATGCTGTAGCTGTGTAACGCACAGCAGAGGTTCAGTTCAGGCCACCCTTGTCCTGCACACAGAGACCTGCTGCATCTGAGTCCTTCCCTCTGGGGAACTTATTCAAGGAGGTCCAGTAGAGAAGGTGATGGAGCAGCCAGGTCCTCGTGCACTCCTGCCCTCTTCTCTGGCCAGGGCAGATCAACCAGAGGAGACATCCTGGGCAGGAACAGAGTTCCTCACACAAATGATCCCTGTGGAGACCGCTTCTGCAAGGGATATAAAGCACCTGTTTATCAGCCTTTATTCATCTTGTGGAGTCTGTTTCTTGTTTATTGTTACCATTTCCCTTTCTTAGTTCCACCTAAACCTTGTTTTATGATCTTTTAGTTTTTGTATAAGTAACACCTAAAAAAATTATTAGTAGTACCCTCTCCTGTTTCTGCTTTGCTTCCCCTCCCCCTTTCTCACTAGCTCTGTTTTGCTTTGCAGGAGAAATGAAAGACTGTTTACTGATCCTGTCCCCACCCTTTCCTTTTGTGTCACAGCTGGTCCTTGAAATATGATGGAATAATAGTTTTGCATGTTCTCTTCCCTGCCCCCTCCCTCCCTGTCTGTTAGAAATGAATTTTGGTATTGTTGAAAGATCCCAGATGAAACTGCCAGCTCAGGATGTTGAAAGAAAAATGATTTAATATCTTATAAAATTATAGTTGCTATTTAACTTTATATTTTAAAAGTGAACAAGGGGTGAAGGAAGCTTTGGGACATCATGGATAGACCCAGTATGTGTTTTGTTCCATTGAACATCCTGATGTTTTGATGGACTGTGTTGAGTAATTTCCATTTCTTATCTATCTGTAATCCTGACAGCAAACCTGGGAATGGGAATGGACACCTGAGAGAAGAAGCCTTTTGTACTGGTGAGGAGGCATTCCCTTATTTCCCTTTTATTTTGGACATTGAAAGCAGAAGCTGAAGAATAAACCACTGGGAGAGTGGGAGTAACGGAGCAGTGTGAGCAGATAAAGATGCTTTATTTTCAAGGTAAGCAGGAAGTGCAAGACCTGGGGATACAGCTCCAGACCAGATGGGATGGGGTGGATGCACAGCAGAGATGTTATTACAATCCTCTTCAATGGTAAGCTTTTTCCATGCGCAATGTTTACTGAGTGGAATTTAAAGAACCGTGCAAACAGCTAAACAAACAGATTTTTGGCACCATTTCATAAAAGAAAGGAGGCTGAAGATTAACAAAACAAAAAAGAAAAAGACAAACCCACCACTTTAGATTGCATGAAATTCAAGTGGGACACCGGGTAACGCAGTCATGTCTATAAGTGATTTGTAAATTGACTGAAGATATAGATGACCCCAGTTTTTATTGCAACAATTGCGTGAACAAGTAGTGATTATGTTTATGTCCCAGTCTTGCAGTGGGAAATAAGTGATTTGTAAATTGACTGAAGATATATATATGACCCCAGTTTTTATTGCAACAATTACGTGAACAAGTAGTGATTATGTTTATATCCCAGTCTTGCAGTGGGAGCTAGTGTAATGATGCCTGGTCCTTTGGGGAAGAACATCTGAAGTTGATACATGGTTACACAGTCTTGGTATTTTAGCTGGAAAAATAGTGCAAACCAGTAGGAGTGTGTCTGAAAGCTGTCTTCTGTGTAAGCAAACCTAATCTGTTGTCATTTTGGGGAGGAAACTTTCATGTTGGCATAACTGGGGCCAAGGGCATATTGGGGCCAAGGGCATAACTGTCAGCACAGCCTTGTCTCATGGATATTTAAAAAATTAAAAAATGAAATAAAGTAATGTTTTAAAAATTGTTGAATTTTAATTTCAACTATTTATACCTGTTCAGCACAGTGAATCCAAACATTACTTCCAGTTGCACAATAGCAAGAATTGAAACTGATATCGCCCACTACTGTGCACATCAACTCACTCAGAGTTATTATTGCATGTAACAACAAGCTATTGTGATTTCAAACTCCTCTGTCTTCTAATAAATTCTAGGTTAATTCTTCACCAAATCCATGCAGCACTGCAATTTTTCATGTACAACTTAGAGAAAAGAAAAAGATCTTATTTGGAAAGCCATGTAGTTCTATGACTATACGGAGACTTTGTTGAAATACTTTTCTTCAAGCTAAATTTAACCACTCACAAGGAGACATCCTGTGTGAAACTCAAAGTACTAGAAGCTGTCCAATTATTTTTAAAATATCCCAATCCTCTCTAGCACATGGTGGACCAGTCAGCTTCACGTATCTCTCTCGTGATTTGCAGTCAGAGTTTTTCTTTCCCAGATGTGTTGTAGCATTCCTTGGAAAGTTTGGCAGGAACTTTCTAGATTTAACCAACTCCCATGGAGGAAAGAGTGAGGAGATTGTGCTTGTGGCTTGACTGTGGCATTATTTCACATTCCAGGCACTGTTTGTGTTTACAAACATATATAAGCATAACATGGACTCGTGTAAATGCATAGGAAGTTTCTGTCATTGCTAGAGTGATTTTTGTAGCAAAAAAAGATGGGGGAAAAGTGAAACAAAACAAGTTCTGTGAAAGTTAATTAATTGGTTATTATTACTTAAGTGAAAGGGAGGGGGACTAGGGTTTCATAGCTCAAGTAAATGCCATAGACCCGTCTCAGGGTCATCAGGGTTGGGCTTTGCTTTTCTTTTGTAAGCGATGCAGAGCTATGACTTATTATATCTATATTAAAATGATTTTTAGAAGTTCAGATTAAGTTCAAATAGGGACTCAATGCAATGTTCCAAAACAAGTTAATGCTTAAGATAGCAAACTTGCTATACTATGTTATATACTTTATTCACAGCCTGAAACTTGACTGGATAAATAAGCTTTGAGTTTGAGTTCACTGTGTTTGGCTTCTTAACCTGCATTCCCACCGAGTGATTATTAAAGAGTTCAAACATTTCATAATGAAGCTGAAGGGAAATGTTTAAGCATTATCCTGGAAAATAACATAATATTATGGCTCAGTTAGCCCAAGGAAAGCACTTGCGATTGCTTCCCTCATGAAGGGAGCAACACTGAAAGATGAAGACTCTACATAACATCCCAATGTCTCTTCATTCTCTGTTGAACTGATTTATTGCTTTGGTACAAAACCACTACCCTGTCTTTAGCCGTTTGAACTTCATGGATAAGAAAATAATGCCAGCAAAAATTCAACTCCAGACTGCTGCTGTTGATGGCTTGATGTCTGCATGAAACACCGAGCAAGTTCATTTCCAAAGGTTAGTGAAGATTTATTGCACTGCAAGGTACGTGAATTGTTTTCCTTGGACATTTACATGCGAGACAGCTTTCACGTGTTGTGGGTACCTCTAAATATCCCCATGGCTGTCTAGTGCTAAAGAAACCAACGTTCATCTAGTTATCATATTAAATAAGGGAAAAATCTATCACATTGTAAAAGCTGAACCTTTCTGCAGCCAGTGATTTATTATTATAATATTAAGCTATCAAAATCCCTCTGAGGGTCCACAGCGTGTTGGAGATGTTCATATACATCCAGCAGAGATCCTGTGAGAGAGATTTTAGGGGCTTTTGGTAGCAGAAACTCAGAGAGTTTTTTTAGCAGAGCTGGGATTATTGGATATTAACACTTCTCAAGATGAACTTGTGGGGCCTTAAGGCTAGAAGGAGATCAGAGCTTGGGCCTTTGCCTCTGCCTGACACTTTTGGCCAACTCGAGAAGCTAGGAGGGCTGCAGACATAAGGGGAAGGCTACGATTTAGAATAGTTTCTCCCCGCTTTTGTAATTGAGCTTGTGGGTCAGTTCTTAGAGACCACCACCTTGGTGCGCTAAACCGGAGCCTATGGCATTAAAAAAAACAAATCAGGTTATATACTTTAAACTCAGAAATCTGTTAAAAATCAGAAATTCTTTAGCTTATCCCCTTCAGAAGATAAGGCCCTTAATCTCTGCTAAACTCTCTTGGCTCCACAGTGATCTACCTTTTCTTCTCCACTACAGACAGCCTTTCGATGGCAATCGCTAGTAATGATATATGCAGCCCTATTTATTAGAGTACGTAATGCCTTTAATTACAGCCAGTCTTCTCTGCTGCTCAGGTTTGTTCCAGAAGTAACAACACGAGTTGCCAGTTCAAGCACTTCATCTACACAAACCCCAGAGCTTTTTTTTCTGACTGCTTATTTTATAGCCAAGAAAACTGTCTTCAGGTTTTTCTTACCTAATTCTAAAACCAGTCATTCAGGGAATGGCACGTATCTTGCAGATATGAGACAATAAATCAAGTAATACAAAAAAGTTCCTCGGTGACTGTATCTCTGTCTGTATCACAGTTTTGTCCTGTATTGTCTGTGATATGGTGAAAGCATTAATTTTTCAGTGTTTTTTTTTGAAGGAAAAAAAATGAGAAAAAGCTAGGTAGTCCAAAATGTACTATGAACTTACCAGGTAAATACTTCAATAAGCTTGGGCATGAAAGTAAGCCGCTAGTGTTTAAAAAGGGTTACTTGAAAGTTCTCAATAGTTTCACTCAGTTATTTAAGATTATATTGCTGGGAGCTTTTTACCTCAGCCTGACACACCTAATAAATAAGGAAATATGTGTCCAAGGAAATATTCGCTCTCTTCTTCTTAGAAAAAAACCAGCAGGCTCAAATCAAGTTTTCATTATTGAGAGAGCAAATATTTTTTTTTTCTAGTTCTTTAGAAATAACTTTGGTTTGGAAAGACCTTTCTATGTGACGTTTATGGCAAATTACAATATTCAATATCTCAGTGTAGAAATTGTCCACACACGCTTTACAATGATGCTGATATATCTCAGAGAAGCTGCATGACAAAGCAGACAGAGGACAAGACAGCTATTCAGGGGACAGAGCTTCTGTTCCTGACCTTCACATTGCTCTGCCATGTGACTAGAGAGGAAAGATTTCTCCTCTGCTCTAGTTTCTTTGTCTGTAAAAATGGAGATGGGTTTTCATATCTGCCTTCTGATATGGTCTAGGACATTAATGAATAAATTAAGTTCTTTGAGCTACACTTACAAAAAACTGGTGCTTATAATCACATCTACACTTCTACCTGGAGAAATTAGTAAGGCAAAACATCATTCTTTATACTATTTTAGGAAATACACTTTCAAGTCATAATTTACCTGACACTACTTTTCACTGAAGAAGGTAATTGATTTCTTTTTCAGGCTTGAACTTTTGGCTGTTTCTATTGTCAACTAACCTGGAATACCTATTACAGGTCAGGTTTTATATGATTACTTACAAAAGTCTACTTTTGTGCCAAGAATAGAATTAGTGAGACAGTCATGATAGGCAGCCTTCAAAGTACCCTTATCAATGTTTCTGAAAACCTCACATCAAAGGAGATATGGGGGATAAAGCTTTGAAGTCAGGCAGCATATCTATTCAGATGTTTGTTGAGGCATCCTCCAAAACCTAACAGAGCCTTTCCTGCTTAAAAATCTGATAAATGGGTAATGGGAACTAGGTTTGTAAGACAGTTGATCTCAGGGGTTAATGAGTAAGAAGTGGTAGATGCAACACTGTGAAGAGCTTGTAAAGTAAAGAGAAGTAGCTCACAATGGCGCAGCAAAAAGGGGGAGGGGAAGTGAAGAGAAGAAAATGGTATTTTGAATACCATTCTGGATGCATATGAGCATTATTGAATTCCTCAAAGCCAGAGAAAAGGAGAAGTTGTGAGTGACAGAATTGTGATTGTCCCTCGTGATGCCAAAGGACGTAGCAGAAACAAATGGGAGGATTCAGATGTCCCAAGGCCTCTGGGGGTGCTCTGTTCTTCAGTAGCCTAGATCTGTGTTAGCATAACATCTCAGACAAATAAACATGCCCAACTTATTATTTTTTTTTATTCCAGTACTTTGCTTATCACAGTAGAAAATTTAAAATTTAATTGAAGCATTGAATTGTGTCAAACGATTAATAAGTAGATTGTATCATTATTTGCATGTTCAGGTCATTGACCTACTTTATTTGTCAGTTTCTCCTTTTCTTTAAGTTTTTGACTTCTGAATATTCTGTCTGACTGCTTAGGTAAGATTAATGGTTAATGCCTTCCCTGTGTTTAGATGAGATTTTGAAGCGTTGTTCATAAAGTATGTTCAGGGTGGTTTTGCAGTTCAAGCCTTTGCTTGTGGGAAGAGCTTGAAACAATCTTTTAAAATGTTTTTCCTCTCTGGAATGCTATAGAATAGATCTTGGATTTCTGGGTCCCTGCTGCTGGCCATCAGGAGAAGGAAAGGTTGCAAGCCTTTTTTCACCTGAAATAAACTCTTTATCCTGAACTCCAAATGGACAGCATCACAAGCTAGAAAGGAGCTGTTTTCTTGTATCCATCAACAGAAAGTGTATTTGCACTGGTTGTACACTTGAATGGCATAGAACTTATTCCCAGACCCTGCTGGTGGTAAGATCAATTTGACTACAGAACTGGGCAATGATAGTGAACTGAGAGGTGGGCACAAGGCTGCTGCTTAACAGCCGTATTTTGATTCACTTCCACCAAGCAGTGATGTGGGGCTTTTTCTCTTGAGTGGGAAAAGGCATGGAAACCTGAAGGCACAAGGTTCTTCCCATTTGTAGAAGGTCTTTTACAAAACAGGGCATCGGAGAAAGACAAAAGACCTGATCGGTCTTTTTTAAGTCTTCTCTTCAGCTTCTGCTGCATAAGTCTGAAGTGACAGTAATGGGAACAGATAAAGTCACAGGAGAGGTCAAGGCAGGGTTTCCCAGAGGACTGGAGACAGGAATATGACAGCCACTGACACCATCCTGAGGGCTGGTGGATGGGGAAAGGAGACTCCTGTGGTATAGAGAGTTTTGCCTTTGGGGTATTTAGAGCAATTGGTAGAGATGATGGTTAAGAGGCTATCAACGAAACCTCTATTTGCTTGTGAAGGTCGGTTATTTGGACAGCCAGTCCATAAACAGATACTAAAGGGAATGTGCTGTACAAAAACATCCCAAATCCGATGACCGTGAGTGCTGCGAGAGCAGGAAGGGAATGGATCACAGATAACCACGAAGCTTGATTGCCTTTTCTGTAAGGCATCTCCTCCTGCTGCTTAGGGCACAGGGCACAGGGGCCCTGTCTTAGGGCACAGGGAAAACAATCCACCTTAAAAAGATTTCATTCGCATGATTCGATTAAACAACACAAGAATGGCCAAAAGTAATTTTAAGCTCTGGATGTGAAATACTGCCTTCCACCACATCACACAATCCCATCTTTCTGTCCTGTGACAATGACACGGAGACTGAATTAATCTGGCTACTTTCAAAGCAAAAATGATACAGGTTCAATGAATGGTACCAGTCATAGAGCTACAGAGGGAAGAAGCAGTCTGACTTGTGTGATTATGTTTATATAAGTTTTGGATTTCTTACTAAGTTTCCAGTTACTATGGAACTGTCAGCACCTGCCAAAAAAGTGCTCAGGGTGTCACAAACATTTTATCTCACAAATGTCAAATGTTTCAGAGCACAGAGAACTGGACAACCCTAATGCTTTTCTCTCCAGTTTGCAGAAATTTAGCCTTTATAGGTTTGACCTGGCATTAAATATTCCAGACATCCACAAGCATAGGAAAACTTCGGTTAAGTTTTTCTGTTCTTTTTCTTTCCTTTCTGTCAAAATAAGCGTATCTTTTCACAATGTGTTGTGTGCTTGCAATGTCTGGATTTTCAGGTGTGAGATCATTATAGCAGTTTACTTGCATCAGGAACTGACTCAAGCTCCAACCCAAGTGTAAACCCATCCAGTTGTTGTTAGGGGGTAAGCAGATGTGCTTACTGCAGGAGGTAGGTCTTTCAGGCACTTCGTATCAATAAAGAGCTATCACAGGCAATGTGTACTCAGGTTACTCTTCCATCTGTGATTATTTGGCATTCACAGTAGTCCAAGCAAAAGACAGCATTTCCTTGAGATTAAAAAAATAAAAAAGGAGGGGGGGAATTTAACAAGAAATGTGTGTGAAGGACAAGAGGTAATGGACACAAATTTGAATGTAGGAAGTTCCACCTCAACATGAGTAGGAACTTCTTTCCTGTGAGGGTGGCAGAGCCCTGGAAGACGCTGCCCAGAGAGGTGGTGGAGTCTCCATCTCTGGAGACATTCCAAACCCATGTGGACATGTTCCTGTGCAACCTGTTCTGGGTGACCCTCCTCTGGCAGGGAGTTGGACTGGATGATCTCCAGAGGTCCCTTCCAACCCCATGTCATTCTCTGAATTCCAATGTATGTTGTTTGGGCACATTTGTTCTCCAATCAAAAACCAACAGCTGGGGTTACTGGTTTAAGACATGCCACTGTGGTGGGTTCTGCAATGCAGATCCAGGGCAAAAGCTTAAGCTTGGGAATTGGACTGCAGAAGTGCAAGCAGGATTCAGATTTCAGCCTTTACTCCTGGTCCTAGAGATACCATATAAATCAAATGTAGACACGGAAGTAGAGAGAGAGATTTATGAAAAGTTGGGCCACTGTCACCTCATTTGGATGCCCTGGCAAACTCATAAGGGAAGCAGAAAAAGTCAGAGCTGTGCATTTAAAAATGCATGCATTTGAAATGAAATGTCTGTGTTGAACAGAGTAGCATGTCTCTTATCTTTACTCACACATAGCTCTAAGAATGATGACAAGTGCAACCCTTTAAGGAACATTTCCACAACTTCAGAATCTTGACATGAGATGTAGAAATTTCATACCAAATTCAACTGTATTTATATGCCCATTTCTAAAGCAGAGATAGTGTTTATGGATAGGTTCTCAGTGATGTTCTTGAATATATAATTTCCTGTGTTAATTGTGTATTGATAAGGATAAGATAAAAATTGGACATGCAATGTGTCTCTCTAGACAGGGTGCACTTAATTCTGGAAGAGACAGAGCTGTGGTGGTCAGCGGTACCTGGAGGTTGCAGAGAGGATGGGGTGAAAGAGCTCGTGGGAAAGGCAAAGATTTTGGGTTCTACTGAGGAAATGCAAGGTAAAAAGGCACTATTTACTTCATCTAACATCATACCAGAACTTCCATGTTAAGTGGGAGCTGCCATGTGGTCCAAGGATCCTTTTTTTTTCTACTCTCTCACCTAACAGTTGGTGGAGAAACAGTTGGTGGTGCAATTCACACCCTGGGGATGTGTTATGGTATCATTCCACTCTGTTTTTCACAACAGAAACATTTCATAGTAGGAAAAAAGCAAACATACCAACGACAAAGAATTGCACCTTTGAGGCTGTTTATATTTTCTATTTATAAAACTACTACATCTTCCTAAAGAGGTTCTTTGCTCCTAGGTAGATTTAGCAAGAATTATATGTGTGTGTGTATATATAATATATAGATTGTTTCTACACATTTCTTCATGTAGAGGCAAATCAATGAAATGATTTATAGTAGCCAAAGCATAAATACATTAGAACTCCTCAGTTTTGCAAGATGCTCTGACTTCGCTGGGTTCATTCCAAATATCATGTACAAACTGTGTCTCCCAACACGCCTGAAGTGTTTGCTGGTTTGTGGCATTCATATTTCATGAAGAGTTGTTATAAAGAAGAAAAACGTTACATTCAAGTCAATTGTGGAAACACAGATTACTGGGAAATGTTAGGAAATGTAAAAGCAGGCAAGATATGGTGATGGAGGGTTATATTTCTTAAGGGACAAAACCAGAAAGTAGAAACAAGAATGAAGTTAGTGATATGAAATTCCTCTTTTGGAAAATACTCTGAGTAGCAGGGCTGATTTATTTTACTGAAAGTACTATAGTCATTTAATTTAAAGGAAATTTTTAAAGTAGTTTCCATCCTGGTGGAAATCAAGAATGTCTTTTATTTCAGTAAAATTGAAGAGGGTGGCAAGCAGGGGACTGTTGACATGGATGGTGGCTATGTCTGAACTGTGGGGTAGATGAGCCATGGAGGTGTTCTCAATATTCTCTCATGATCATGGAGACCAAGGGCGTACTGGAGTGCACTGGAGCTCCTGATTCTATACCCATATTTCCTTCCAAAGGCAAACCTTTTGGACAAAGGGCTGGAGCACGGGCAGGTCATGGCCAATTGTGGAGACAGAATCCAGCCAAGGTTTGCCCAGGACCAGAGGATCTGCTGCACCTGCCAAGACTGCATCTGCCATACAGTTTAGGGTTAACTAAATTAACCTTACAGAGTGTCCTTGCCCACCTATAAAAAAAAAGAAAAAGAAAAAAAGGAAGAATGCAAAAAATTTGGAAAGACTCTTCCAGAAAAGGCATTAATCATGAGGTAGGTAAAAGCAATAGGTCCTTTAAGGTGAACTTCTTGACTGCTCCAACATTGTGCCAGGTTGCTGAATTTGCATCCAGCAAAGCACCCTGATGCCTTTTGCACTGCCCATTCAGCTGAATGGCATGTGTCAACCCTCTCTTCCTCATGGAAAATCAATACATGTATTTTTATGAATATGGGGCATTTTTGCAATGTATATTTGGTGTAGAAAAAAACCTTTTCATCTGACTTGTTTGCATAAAGATGTTTTTGTACATGAGCCAATCTCAATGGGGAAAATGCTATAAATCTTTTGGCAGTCTGGGAAAGAGTCTCAGAAGAAATATTTGTAATAAGCAATATTTGTTTTATATCTATTCTTGGCAAGAGAGTGGCCAAAGAAAATTTCCCTCCTAGGACACAACCTGCGCTCCAATTTGCTGCTGTAACATACTGAGGACATTTAGGGTGACACAGATGAAAAAATTCTGTCAATATTGACATATTTCAGAATTTATTGCTACGGAATATAAAATGCACAATGTTTGAAGCTGAGGAGACTTCTTCCTCAGGAGGACTTAGAGCTTTACAAAATGGCAATAGTTCTGGTTGCCATTTGGGTAGATCTGTGCTGCACCTGATGGGTTCAGTTTGCAATGGAGGTGACATGGTAGCTGTGGTTCACAAATATTGGCATTAAACTGACTCAAGCAGATTCTCTTAGAGATGTGCCTCCATTATTGCTGCAAAGGACTAAGCATTACACTATGCTTTTGGAGAGTTTCTGCCCAAGACATTACTGTTGGTGTTAGCTTCACTGATAAAGCACTCATTTACAATTTTTCCCATTTATTCTTATTTTCTTAGAAGCTGAGCTGACTAAGCAGAAGAAGACTATGATAATTTTTTGGACAGGTGAGAAAAAAAAAAAAGTGTATTTGTCTTAGCTTACCCCTTTCTTTGAAAATTCTTCTTCATAAAACATAGGTCATCACCAACAGAACACATTTTCCTCATACCCAACTGAGTTGCAGGGTGCATGGCTAGTTGAAAATGGAAGTATTTTAGACTTGTGCCTGCAGAGGACTATATTTAAAGACAGATGGGCAGAAATAAACACGAAATAAATTCAAACATTATTCGGCATGTTTTTAAAGCACAGTCATTAAAGTTTGGCTCAGTACCATTGTGCTTTATTTGAAGGTGACCCTTGTTCATTTTTCTCTTCCCCATGGGAAGCTCCTTAGTTGTGCAGGTTTTATTTTTTAAGGCTTTCCAATTTAGGTCCTCTGAAAGGCGAATCTTTCCCAGCATTATATCACAAGCAGTTAAATGGCTGGTTCTGCCACTCTGGGGATTTTATAGGGCCCCGTGTGTGCTGAGTCATGTCCATGAAACCATAGCATCCAGTGCTCCAAGACTCCAGGACAACCTGCTTCTCCCTTTGAAAATTATGCAAAGAGGAGGAAATGGCAACGGATGCCTGTGACATTTGCTCTTCACTACTAAAAGAAGGCCACAGGATTACTTGGCTCATAGTTAAAGCTAACTGTAGTTAGCTTTAGTCAGAAGGAAAAGCCAGCCTGGGTTACAGGAATACTGGAGAGAGAAAGCCACTACCCAGTAAGTAATGTGATATTCTGTTCTGGCTGACATGCAACTTGATCATGACTAACAACCCCTTACCCCCCCATCCTGACATTCCAGTAAACTTTATAGGTTAAATGGGAAAAAAAGAAAGAAAAACTACTAAGCCAAAGAAAAAATGGAAGCAGAGGTTGGTCATGAAATTCTTGTGAATTCTTATATTCTCTTCATGATGTCAGCTGGCTTCGGTTTTCCAGCTGAAGTGCCAGATTTTCGGATGGTCTGCTACCTCCATGGTTGATATAAATACATATACCAAAGTATGTTGGTGAGCCAATGAACTTGCTCATTGCTGTTAGAAAGATGTGCTGAGATGGGTTTGTTAGGAAGGAATTTCATGGGCTGGAAAAATATTTGGGTCCAAGCTAGACTGCACAGTTTTTGGGGGACAGATTAGGGCTGCTTTACTGGTGTAGAGAGATCTGAGCACCCTTCTAACAGTGAAGAAATTGACTATATTATGTGATTTGTGAGCTCAAAGAGTGAAAATCTGTGATGTGCTAAATGCATCTATCAGATTTTGGCCTTTCATAGGGCATGCAGAGCTGATTACAAATTAGAAAATTGTGCAGAAGTGGGATGGTCTTACTAAAATGTCTGTTTCATTTGAATTTAATTTCATTTAAAAACACCCTGAAGCCTATTAGAAAAGCAGTATCTAGCTGCCATAAGAGGTATTATAAGAAGATCTCTGCATTTAGCAAGCATACTCAGTAGTAATATATATTGTTAAGCCTGCTTGATGTTTCCCATCATCAAACTCTTTGTAACCTTGCTTTTAAAGTTGCTTTTAATCTTGCCAGGGTAGGACTAAAATTTTCCATGCCATAATTTTGCCTTAGGTTGTGTTGTATATTTTATATTTGGAAAAAATCAGACTTGTGTTAGGGTAAGGTAGTAATTTTGGTGTTTCTCTCCTTTCGGGAAACTTGAAAGTTCTATACTTTGATAATGAGGCTTGAAACTTGTCTTTGCCATACACCTTGTGATTATCTGTCCCAATTCACCTCTAAAATATTCTAATTTACATGCAGTTGGGAGACCTTCCAGAGCTCAGCAATCTGCCCTTGCTCAGGTCCTTCTGAGCTCCTAGGAATGGCCAGACTTTGAACAAGCATTTTCCATAGGATGGTAGGGCTTCCTATGGGTGTCTCTTCATCTGGTGCATTAAAGTCTTTATCCTCTTGAAAATGATACCTCACATGTGGTATGGTCAAGAGTGCTTGGTTCTAGTTTGGTTACTGGGACAGAAAATAAAACTAATGCCTGCTCACAACCACCTGGCTGTAGAGGCAGAGTCTGTCTGGTGTGACCAAAAAGAGTTGGAAAAGCAAAAGAAGTGAGAAGAACCAACAAAACAGCCCCAAAATGAAATTCTAAGGAGTTAAAAGCAGGTTGTGCATGGTACACAGTAATGAGCACAATACAATAGCCAAGTGACGATAGGGGTCCAACAGCAAATGATTGTGTGCATTCATGTAATGAAAGCCTGTATTGCCTGATTAACTTTGCCCAGGCAATTTTCATTCTGGCCTTCCTCGACCTCTGAGCGCTTGGCTTTAAACCAAGGAGTTCTTCAAGTTTTTCTAACATATAATGTGTCATATATAAATGATGCCTTTGTTCTAAGGTTTGTCGTTTCACTGCTCCCTCCTCTTCACTGAAGAAAAAGTCATCAAAGATGATTGTGAGCAAAGAAAAATATATTGGTAAAAAGTACTTTGTACAGAAGTTGGAATTGGGGGTTGGAATCCCGAGGCTGTTTTTTGGCAGCTAAAAAGAAAATGACACTTTCGATATAAGGAAAAGGACAGCTGGACTCTTCATCCAATCCTTCCTCTTTGATATGCAGAAGCATTTGCATGTCAGCTCCACAACAGATTTGACAGAGAAGCTGCTGGCTCACTCCAGGCTCTCTCTGAAACACTTGAAACGGTCATTCAGAGTTCTTTATTTATGAAGAGCACAAACAAACTCAAACCCTGACAATTCTGTTTTACGAACCCACCATTAAGCATCATGAGAAAAAAAAAATAATCATGGGATTAAATGAAACAGCTGCCAAAGGAACAGAATTTCTAGGCCAGTAATTTTGACTTTGCATCAATACAGTCTTCATTTGCACTTGTGCTGCTACTTATTTTGGCCAGTGAAAATTTGATCCAACTCACCTGCCCCTTCTACGTAGGAGTAAGCTGCAAAGTTCCTATGTTCTTATTATTCATTTGCTTACAGTTCAAGGCGAGCTTCAAGTTAATTAGTAATTAAAAGATAAATTGTTCTGATGTGGGCTGGTCCGGAATGGCTTTCAGAAAGTAAACTTCTTTTGTGCGTGTTGATGTTTTTTGCTTCTTTTCCTTTTCAGCCTGTTTTGACTTTGTTTAGAAAAAATAAAAAAGAAGAAAAAGAAACAAAGGAAAAAAAGCACCCCAACATCTGCTTCCTGCACTGGAGAGATTCCTGATCCAATGGAGTGTGGGCTTCTTTGGCACACCTGTGCATTGAGGGACCCTCAGTCAAAAAAGAAGCTGAGGGAAGTCGCACTTTAAAGATGGACACACGAGCACGGTAGGCAGAAGACAGCACAGAATATATAGAACAACATATACTTTCCTCTTTAGTGTCCGTATTTATTTGGTTCTTAATTTCAATTTGTGGGAGCAGGGCATCTGTGTAGAAGAAAGGAGAGTGGGTTTTGTGTCAGAAGATGTCTGTATAGACCTGGCTATGCCATTCCCCTTCCAT
The DNA here is from genome assembly GCF_001431845.1 of Calidris pugnax. Lineage (NCBI taxonomy): Eukaryota > Metazoa > Chordata > Aves > Charadriiformes > Scolopacidae > Calidris > Calidris pugnax. The sequence goes on along the minus strand of NW_015091133.1, from coordinate 636,557 downwards.
TTCTTCCTCCTCTCTTCCCCTCTTTTCCCTTTCATTTTTATGAACTAAGATTCAACTTGAGTTACATCTCCTGATGTTGATTCCTGCATGTGCACACATTTTGGCTTCCAGTCCCTGTCCCAGCTGTAAAGACAGCTGCTGGAAGGAGAGTGGGAAGGAGCCGGTTGCGGAGATCAAAGTGCCTAAGGAGATGCTGTCCATCCTCTATTCTTTGACCTATCCTACAGTCCTTGGGAGCCCTAGAGTCCAGATTATTGAACTGCATCATAAATATGCTCTGGAGATGAGGCACAGAAATCTTGGGAAAGGGGGACCAGCTATCCAGAAATCTCTGCACTAGCAAAGTGTGCATCTGAATGGGACATCTTAGGTACTCTAGAAACCACGTCATCAGAAGCCTCTTTATTCTGTCAAAGTAAAGTTAGATCTGCTGTATTTTAGGCTTGTGTTGTAAAATCTCATAACAGAATAAAGAACAAAATATTGAGGTGTTCAGATAAAAATTTTAAGCATGTTTTTCTAGGTGACAAACTTAAAGTGCTGTTGAAAAGATGGATTTTAAGTTTCTTTTTAAATAATAAAATTATAGAATCATAGAGTGGTTTGGGTTGGAAGGGACCTTAAAGATCATCCAATTCCAACCCCCTGCCCTGGGTAGGGACACCTCCCACCAGACCAGGCTGCTCCAAGCCCCATCCAGCCTGGCCTTGAACCCCTCCAGGGATGGGGCAGCCACAGCTTCTCTGGGCAACCTGGGCCAGGCTCTCACCACCCTCCCAGCAAATAATTTCTTCCTAATATCTAATCTAAATCTCTCCTCTTTCACTTTAAAACCCTTCCCCCTCATCCTATTGCTCCACTCCCTGTTAAAGAGTACACACACACACACCCCCCCCTCCTCAATTCTCCTGGAACCTCTTTAGGAACTGGAAGGGGGTTCTGAGGTCTCCCTGGAGACTCTTCTTCTCCAGGCTGAGCAACCCCAACTCTCTCAGCCTGTTGGATGAGATGTTTGCTTGACTTGGTGTCTTGGAGAATTTCACACTTTTCCTGGGCACTTTACTATACTGTTTTCTTATGTTCCTGTTTAAAAGATTGGGAAGGTTTTAAATTTGTAATGTGTCTATTTCAAAATGACTGAGAAAAGACATTATTACTGAGGTATCTTATGCTTGATTTGTCCTTACTCAAACCCTGCATACCACACTAGAAAGGCAGTTACTCAAAATGGTTAAATTCTGTCATGTGAGAGGTGTTTCTTACAAGTTAAGTATAAGCTTGTTACTCTTGGCTCCCTTTATAGAAATATGTACCTTTGAAGGGTAATTAATCTTTCCTTTTCAGCCACTCAACCTTTGGGAGTTGGAAACTCATGATTTCCTCCAGTTACTTCCTTTAAAACCCTACCTACACTTTAGTCTTTTCCATGTTTGTTTTGCAGGAGTATGTAGATAACAAATTTTGGGATGTATGTTTGTGGAAACAGTGAATTTAAAACACAAACAAATTAATTAATGAAAATTTAGGGAAAGTAAGTTTCAGATTCAAGAGGATTTGCTATTCACAACAGGTGTCTTAAGCTATCAGAGAGCTAAAATTTTATAATGCAATCATTATGTTGCCTCATAATTCATGTATTCAGTTTAAATGTCAGCTATAAAATATGTTCTATGAATTCTGTCTAAATAATAAAAAAACCTATCTCAGATAAGGGACTTGTTTGAGAACACCGCAACTTGCTCATGTTTGGAGATTATATTTTCATTTAGGAGTTATTTCCTTTGTCTACAGCAACTCTTCCAAGAGCCCCAAAGGGATATTTATGCCTAATTGTAAGAAAAGTCAAACAGTCTGAAATATTTCTCTTTGAATTCTCTATATGTACAGGCCAGCACACACTACCCTTTAGGTCCTGATTATCATTGTCACTTTTCTTTTGCAGCTGAGTATATATCCTTCTCTTTTTATCAAGACTGAAGTCTAGAATGCTACAAGGTTGTGCAGACTCATGCCTTTCATGCTTTGCCCCACACTCTGGAGGTTTCTCTTTTCATCCTTATATTCCTCTTATCACAGTGTAAAATACCCAAGAGGAGAGAGCGGTCAGTGAGATGGCTCTCCTCCAGGTGGCTGCTGCTGTTGTCTGTGCTGCCTCAAATATTGCAAGAATATTTTTACAGAATTGATTTTACCAAATGAAGCCAAAAGTTCTAAAAGGTCCACAGTGATTTGATCGGTGTCTTAAAATCCTATCCACAGAAAGGACCTATTTTAAAACAACTAGGTGTTGTTACTTGGAGTTTCTTCAGTGCAGATTTTTGTTCCTTAGAATATTTTTATTGCACATGAGTAACCTTATTCTTAAATGCTAACAGCTGTACAAATATAGAGGTCAAACCTGTAAACTATTTCACTCTCCAGATACTTGTTTAGCTTCTCTTACTGATGCTGGTATTATAAGTTTTGATCATATCTCCAGTAGTTTTATTTCTAATAAAGGTGAAATCTTTTTCTGCACTGAAGAATATAAAGTCATAAATGCTTTTCATCTTACTTCCTAGTTATTTTTTTTTCACCTACTTGTGATACTGTTTTTGTCACCTACTTATTACTTTCCATGTTTATTCATTCTCAAATTTAGCACTTTGGGTTTTTTGCACACAGCATTAAATGATGATAACTAAAATAACTTTTTTACTTAAATTCATTTAAGATTTTCTAATGTTTTCTATATCTCAAGCTTGTCTTTCATATATCAATTTTTCTTTACCCAGGAAAATGCTTCCCATGTGGTGGTGGCATATGTTTCCTCACAGGGGGAAAAATAGCAATAAATACTGCCGAGCACAAAATTGAGTAAATAAAGAAGGAAATTTTTTAAATTCACTATTTTTTTCTCCAACTTTTCAGTTACTTGTGCTTTATTCCACCATTTCTAGCTCATGATAATATGTCAAGGCTGTTCTCTGTCAAAATTTTGCAGCATGACATGCTGTGAGAAAGCAAAGGTTGTTAGATTATTAATGGTAAACAATTTTTTGGATGCAAGAGATTGCACAGTTTGTGTCAGAATGGGCTGGACACCTCCCCTGGAGAGGGGAGAGAGAATGCCATGGAGTGTTCCCAACCAGTTTCACTTTATCAGTCAATAACATTTAGAGAATTAAATATTTTTCATGGCTTCATGTGTCTAGAAATATTTAAAGAGAAAAAAATGTATCTGAAAAGATTTGTCAGATAATTTTCAGGAAATGAAGCTTGCTGGTAGATTTTCCAGCTAGAAGAAGAAAACAGAGAAATTCTTGGGTAAGTTATCAGTTGTGAATATGCTGAGTTTTGAAGAAAAAAGTGCAAGATTAAAATGGACTGCCTTTTACTGGGACTGAATTTGGCCTGACCACATTCACCTTATCTTATCATGTTTTGGCTATATTCAATGTTAATTCATCGGTCTTTCTACTGGCAAGTCGTGTTTCTGTCTCTGGTATTTTAGTACCAATATATTCCTAGAGAATTCCTAAGCTGTAACGTATCTTCTCTGATGAAAGCAGTGGTGTGAAAAATATTTAGCCTTAGCTGCCACCACACACCAAAAAAAGTACCAGGAATAGACTGGAATTAAGCTGCTTTGCAGTCCCTGTGTGGTAGCACCGTTTACTTGCTAAACTGCAGCCAAACCAGTGTGGGATGCCCTTTTCTTAGAGAACCAGTCCCAACACTCCCTCTGGCTGCAGCCTTCCTCATTCTAACGAGCAGGGTGGTGGGGGAGAGGATTTCAACGTGACACCTCCAAGGAAAAGCTAGAGGGGAAAAAAGGATGCTTGTGGGTTCCTGTAGCTCTTTCACACACATTATGGAATAATGATGCTATAGAGTGTAATGTACTGGATTTGTATACTGTGATGCATTGATATTATTTAGAATAGAATAGAATCATAGAATAGTTTGCACTGGGAAGGACCTTTAAAGGTCATCTAGTCCAACCCCCTCGGCAATAAGCAGGGACATCTTCAACTAGATCACGTTGCTCAGAGCCCCATCCAACCTGACCTCGAACTTTTCCAGCGAAGGGGAATCAACCACCTCTCTGGGGGACCTGTTTCAGACTTTCATCACCACCCTCATTGTAAAAAATGTATTCCTTATCTCTAGTCTGAATCTCCCCTCCTTTAGTTTAAAGCCATTACCCCCAGTCCTATCGCAACAGTTTGTCCCCATCTTTCTTATAAGACCCCTTTAGGCACTGGAAGGCTGCAATGAGGTCTCCCCGGAGCCTTCTCTTCTCCAGGCTGAACCCCCCCAATTCTCTCAGCCTGTCCTCACAGCAGAGGGGCTCCAGCCCTCTGAGGATCTTCATGGCCTCCTCTGGACCCGTTCCAACAGGTCCATGTCCTTCTTATGCTGAGGGCTCCAAAGCTGGACACAGTACTCCAGGTGGGGTCTCACAGAATCACCTCCCTTGACCTGCTGGCCATGCTGCTTTCCACGATGCAGCCCAGAGTAGGGTTGGATTTACATCTAATAACTTTTTCCTTTATAAAACTCCCTGTTCCTTTGCTTTTTCTATATTTTCCGAAGATGTGACTGATGGTGCTAACTATTTTGGGAGACAGAGCAGATAATATTCAGCAGATCTGAGTACCTGTGGCGGAGTAGCTGGATAGCTACAGAATCAGGGAGCTGATCACAAGTATTTGGACAAAGTGCAACTGTCTGGAGCTTAAGCCTCTTCTTATTCTCATCACTTACTACAGTTCTGCTTTACAGGAGGCTGCCAGCACTCCTTACGTAGCATTGCAATAATTTGGATCTAATCATATTAACTTCCTGTCAAGTAAGGATTGTAACTGGAAATCTGGCTGGCATCTTACTCTTTGCCATTATTGCAAGCTCTCTATTAATATAAAGAATTAGTGAGTGTAATTAGAGCAGTAGAGGGTTCCAGACAAAACTTGTAGAGTTGCAGTCCGGGTAGTTTCGATGTGGTCAGCGAGGACGGTTTATGCATAGCTGCCTGCAATGCAGATAGCTGGTTTATCTCATCTTGGCACCAAAACTATTCAGAGGGCAGCGCTGAGTTAATCTGCCATCCCAGGAGACCTATTGATTTATTTCTTACTGACAGAGATTTCTGTCTTTTTTTTTTCTTTATTTTTTTTTCTCATACGATGACCATAAAAGCCAACCAGTGCGAGTTGACGGTCATTTTTTTTTGAAGTGACAGCTTTCTGACCCTTGTGGAGATACCCTGGGATGCATTTGCTCTTCCAAAGGAACCTGCTGCCTGTTGCCTCCCCTCTGGGGAGCCAGCAGGGCTCCAGCAGACTCCACAGGCAATTTTTTCATTCTATCAGCTCTGCCTTTACACAGGGAGAATACTCGAATCGCAGGAATCTGTCCCAACATTTTAAGATACTGGTGTTTGTGATGTGAAGCACTAACTAGACATCCTATTTTAAACCTATGGCATATTTTCTTCTCCCTCTCACGTGGTTCTGACTTTCAGTGCCAGCAATGTGTTTGAACATGGGTCAACAAGCTCTGTGTGAGATTTTGGTAGACAATTATTGTTTTTACTTTCTTGATATGTAGAGGCTTACAGTAAATAATGGGTAGGGTAGAGCCAGTGAGAGTCTAAGGGATAGTGCATAAAGATTAGCAGTCAGATGTGCCTGTTGCTTCGAAAAAGATATGTTTAGTGCAGCCTACAGAGCCCTGACCCCAACTTCATGGCATATTGCCCAGAGAGTGAAACCTAGTCCAACAATAAATCACCAGAATTTGTTCTATTTGACTGTGTTAAAGCAACAGTCTGTAAAAGCTAGGACCACCAACTATGTTGTTTCTGCTGCATATCTGCTGTAACCAAATCACTGCTGCTTTTTATAAGTCAAATTTTACTCAGATGACGGAGAATATTATTTAGCAAGTACAGGACTGTGGCTGTTCATCACCCAACAGTCTGTGCTTAATTTTCAGCAAGCCCCTATCTAGTTTCCCTGGTACAAGCCTTGCCATATTGAAACCACATTTTGTTGCTTTTCACATCTTACAGCCCTTCACCTCTTGCTGTGAAAATTCTAGACACCGTTTCCAGTTGCTTAAAAAAACCCACCCAAATATTAAGGTAAAGCACCATTTCAGCTCACCCTAAACAAAAGGATAAGAATTTAAAGAACAGTTAATTGTATTACAAAATTTTTCCATTGTTGCAGCCTAATGCTGCTGGACCAGACTTTTTCCTGCGTTTAGGGATGTTAAGACATATCTTGCTTTTAGAGCTTGTAATATTTCAAACTCTTTTTGGTTTGTTTTGTTAGTGTGGAAAAGAGGACAAGATGTCAGCCTTCAAAGAATTCAAGTGAATTTCTTAGGAGTGTTAAGCATATAGCCAAATTTTTTGGGCGGGGTGGGAACAGCAATACTTTGCCTAGAAAGCACTGTGCTGCTTGAAACTATTGTCAGTAGTTTATAATATTACAGTGCAGAAATAATACCTCTTTGTGATGCATTCATCAGGTGGCCAGCATCTCCCTGAGATGAGAGAAGGCTCCAGAGTGGAGATGTTGACCACATTCTCATTGCCCATCAGCATATGTGAGGGTGGTGATGCAAATAAAAGGTGTCTGGGTATGCTCTTTTCCTTAGGGTACAGGCTCTTTTTCACTTATTCTCTCAGGTCCTGAGAACTGTTCTGCCTTCAGGCATGAGTCTGAGCAATTTGGGCTGTTCTGAACTCTGCTTTCACTGCAACCACAGAATGAGGCACGGTTATCGAGCTTGAACTCATCTCTGTAGGACATCCCCTTTACCAGCTGCCCTGGCTCCAGTTCAGTCTGATATTCTCTTGGATGTTCAAGGGTTCTTCAGAAGCTGCTATATTTTCCCTAAAAGTGGCCCAGATTGTTGGGTTGGTAGGAACGTACCAAGTTGGTGCTTAAATTTTTTAATTTTTACGGCAAGTTTTGCGCAGCTTTAGCTGATCTTAGCAGTGTTTTGAAAGAGCCAGCTCTGGGTTGGATTCTGCAGGGATTTACTAGTTCCCCTGCAGTAGACGTTGAAACATTAAAGAGATGAAGTTAATTGGGGAAGATTGTGGGATGAGGATGTCAACCAAAGAGATTAAGGATCAACTCTTTTGGGAAGTCTTTTTTAACAAACTCATCTTGCAAGCTTTTAGCTGTGAAGGATTGCTGCCCCTGTGTCTATCTAGGCTCTTGTTGTATCACACCTCTGACATATGTCTTTCTTCTACAAAATAGAAGCAGAATATACTAATTTTTTTTTTTTTTTTACATTGTGGACCATGTGTTTCAGTGTCATCTGCGCTACTGGAGGGCACCAGTGTCGTTTTTGCTCCTGGGATGAATATACTTTCATTCACTTAACAGGGAGCTCTGATGGCATTTTTCCACATGCTTTCCACTCATTTTTCTCCATGAGCTGTGCAGATAAACCCTTCAAAGGGCTGTGGCTGTGGTCTACTGTTGCCTCCTCTTGGGATGGTGTTGCTAAAACACGCCATCAGGACTCACTGTTATGGTAGAACAGATACCTCTGTGATTTTCACGTGCCCACTGTATGCAAAGATTTTTATTTATGCTTTAAAAAGGCACTTGAACAACTCTGCAACCAAGATCTGAATATATATGCCTCAACAGCTTTTATTTGCACAAAGCATGTACGTATGCAGAGCAAGTCTTGCATGAAAAATAAGTCGAGAGATAATATTTGCAGATGTGTCTCACTCAAGCAAAAGTTATTGCTGGAAATCAGCACCCACTTTCCAGTGAGATCCATTCATTTATCAGTAATAAGTAAGTAAAAAGTCACAAAAATGTCTCTGAGGTTGCTCAGCTGACTTGGCAACTCATTTGAGCTAGTTAGTGGAGAGTTTTTAGCTACCCCCAAGTATGATGCAACGTGAACACTTTTAGGATTCTAATCCTTGCACTTGTTTGCTTAGTGAAAAACCTTCTCCCAGCTAGACTGATTGCTCTTTCAGTGCCTTAAATCAAACATACCCGGAGGCCTTAAGATGAGAAAAATAAATATTTGGAAAAAAACCTGTCTGTTTGCAGGGTCCTCCTTAGCCCAATGCCTCTCTGACACTTTCATTTTCCTGCCTGTACACTCTTCAGAAACTTAAAAAGGAGACACAGAGATCCTGTACACCTAAAAGCAATATTAAAGAGGTTAATAGGCAGGGCTTGTGAGTTGTAGGAGGGGATTAGAAGCAAGAACAGGACAGCCTTTCAAGGGTGTTTTAACCTTTATACATGCTTGACTGCTTTGAGCTCATCCTGTTCAATAGAAAGAACCAAAATTAACGTAAACCAGAAGGGCAAGAATTTGCAGTTTGCTCCATTTAATAAAAAGGTTTTACAAACACTTGCTATTTATTCCTTGCTAGAGAAAAAGGCTGGTCTTTCATAAAATGGCTTAAAATGTATTTTCACTGAAATCAAGAAATGTGAAACTCAACAACCTTTGTCTCATCATGTTTAATTATTTGTGAGGAATGTTTACATACAGTAAAAAAGGCAGAGATACTTGCAACCTTGCATTTTTTTGCTGTTGTTGTTAATTTGACATAATTTTTATTGGAACATAGATGTAGAAGGGATCTCTTTGGGCCACTGGATCCAGACTCCTGCTATTGCTGCCAATGTCAATATATATGGATAATCCCCTCCATAAAAACTGATCAAAGTCTACGAGTAGTTAAGAGCAGTCAGATTAAAAACCTATTACAAGGGGTGGGGTTTTTTCAGAATTTAAATTCTGTAATATTTACAGACCTCTATCTAATTTTCAGGCTAAATTTTTCTTTATCTTTTCTTACTAGATAGTCATATGTTAATATATACTGTGAAAGGATTAAATTAACAGAAGGATACTGTAACAATTTGTGAATCCAGTTAAATTCTCCAGAGCAGGGAGATTCTGTGCCAATACAAATATTTGCATGGTACTAAAAATTAATGTGTATGGAAGAACATAAATCGAGCAATTCAATGTGAGCTTTTAAAACTTCCACATGATTTTTGCATCTCGCTTGAAGAATGTAAAAGGTATGTTGGTAAAAATCTCTGAAAGTGCGACCAGGCACATTGCTCACATGATGTAGATTATATTAAAAAAAAAAAATCACTTATTTGTTTGTTATTTTCATTCACGAAAAGCCAGTGTAAAACTGTTACTTTTAAAGAGACTTTGAAATTAACTGTAAATAGTTTTGAAGGATTGGAAGTGTATAAACATGCACGTATAAGAGTCTATTCACCTTGTGATGTGGGAATGGCCAAGTCCTGCACAGACTGTGCCCCTTTCACAAGCCCTGCAGGCACAGGAGGACAGGGAGACTCTCGTCGACGAGGGCAGGCTCTTCTGCAGGTTTGTAGGGTGGATATCTAAATTGATTTCTAAAAAAGACATGGTAGCCCCCAAAATACAGGCTAGGCTTTCTGTAAGGGGCACCTCAACCTGCTTTCCCTACTTCTCGCTTGAAGAATGTAAAAGGTATGTTGGTAAAAATCTCTGAAAGTGCAACCAGGCACATTGCTCACATGATGTAGATTATATTAAAAAAAAAAAAATCACTTATTTGTTTGTTATTTTCATTCACGAAAAGCCAGTGTAAAACTGTTACTTTTAAAGAGACTTTGAAATTAACTGTAAATAGTTTTGAAGGATTGGAAGTGTATAAACATGCACGTATAAGAGTCTATTCACCTTGTGATGTGGGAATGGCCAAGTCCTGCACAGACTGTGCCCCTTTCACAAGCCCTGCAGGCACAGGAGGACAGGGAGACTCTCGTCGACGAGGGCAGGCTCTTCTGCAGGTTTGTAGGGTGGATATCTAAATTGATTTCTAAAAAAGACATGGTAGCCCCCAAAATACAGGCTAGGCTTTCTGTAAGGGGCACCTCAACCTTTTTTCCCTACTTTGGGGAAAATGAGTCATGGGATTTAGTGGAGTTTTATCCAGCACTCTCCTGCTCTCGTGTTGCAATTGTAACAGTACCCTTTGCACTGATGTTTCCACCAAGGTGACCAAAATACGCTGCTGGAGGGTATTGCAGAAAACTGATCCCTATCCTAGAGCCTCCTTGCAGCTGGCTGACTGGCAGAAAGGAAGACGTGGGACAGCTTTGAACTGATTTCTGCCACACTTGGAAAGCAGCCTATGGAGTGATGATATGCTTCACGTTTGGATGGAGCAGCAAATGTGATGCATATTGTGAAAGTATACATGCAGAGACTGTTCAAGTAATTGCACAGTCTGGCCACTGGGACTATGTCATCCGTATTAAATATTTTCCTATTTCGTAACAGCTCATGTATATTTTCATCTTCATTTAGGTTTTCAGAGAGTGCCTCGTTTTCTGCAACTTTGTAGAGCAATAAAGAGCAGAGTATCCCAGCAACATGTTGCACTTGTGCTGCAGTGAAGGACAAATTCCTGAGGGAGGAGAATGTCAGGGTCCTACCGTGAGTATTATTCACATGAAGCTCATCTGTCTTGTTCTACTCTGCAAAGTACTTGTGGAAATACTGTCTTGAGATTCCTTGCTTGCTCATCCTTGCTATTTCCAGATCGGAATTTATGAAGTTCGGAAGTTTAAAGCTGTGGCCATTCTTCACTACCACAAAGCTATGGTAGCTCTTAATGCCACAAAAGAGGTGATGAAAGCCAGGCTGGTTCCTTTCCAACTCTTTTATTATGACTATCGCTAAAGATTATGCCACAGTTCTCTATCTAAGCCTCTTTGGTGTCACTGATCTCTATCAAGGAAGAGAGTTTTGAGAGTTTATCTCCAAAGGGATATATGCATCTGAAAACATATTTTGGAAGCTTGATCAAGAAGTAGCATCCTTCTGTACTCATGAAAAAGACATAACTTCAAAGGAAAGCCAGGCATAAATGTCTGAAAGGTTTACACAAGCATTCAGGCATATTCCAGTCATCAACAATGGTTCTATCTCTTCCATGCCTTCTCTTGCTCCTGTCTAAGACACTCATGCAAGTATGGATCTGTTCATGCAGACATCTACAAAGAGACACAGTTACTTAAAAAGCAGGGTTCTACATCTAGAGAAATCACTCTTCTTTGTAATCTTTTGTACCTGCTTTTTCTCTTGTTCACAAAGTCTCCATAGAATCATAAAATGGTTTGAGTTGGAAGGGACCTTAAAGACCATCTAGTTCCAACCCCCTGCCCTGGGCAGGGACACCTCCCACCAGACCAGGTTGCTCCAAGCCCCATCCAGCCTGGCCTTGAACCCCTCCAGGGATGGGGCAGCCACAGCTTCTCTGGGCAACCTGGGCCAGGGTCTCACCACCCTCACAGCAAAGAATTTCTTCCTAATATTTAATCTAAATTTCCCCTCTTTCAGTTTAAAACCATTACCCCATGTCCTATGGCTCCCCTCCCTGATGCAGTGTCCCTCCCCATCTCTCCTGGAGCCCCTTTAGGGACTGGAAGGGGCTCTAAGGTCTCCCCAGAGCCTTCTCTTCTCCAGGCTGAACAGCCCCAAACCCTCAGCCTGGAGAGAGAAGGTTGCCATCATCTTAATGGGATTAAAATAGTGTCATGTGATAGAGACAGATAGTTAGAAACAGCTGCAGTAAACAAAGTGAATTTTGCATGATATCTTCTAGATGCCTGCTATTGTTATTTAGTCAGTATCTTGATAAAATTGTGTTGCCCTATACACTATTCCTGACCAGAGGAACTGTGTTATAAAGTGTACTGGCTGTGAACAATTTGATGATTATTGTGAAAAATACAGTTTGACAACAAACATGCTTATTAAAATGTCTACAATTTATTTTTTTTCTGTAAGAGGATAAATCAGATAAGAAGTGGTATTCACAGCAGTGTTAGGGAGGTTTGGAAGTCAGTGATCCTGTATTACTGATATGGTGATAGGAATCCTACAGAGGAAAAACAGTAGCAAAGAGGAAGCTATTGATGCTTATGTATAAAACAAGATAGAATTGAGTAATGATCTAAGGAGATGGTTGTCAGTGCCTCAGCGTGGAAGGGAGGAATTAGGCTGTGAACCTATGGACTCGCACACAATTGTATTTCAGCTCTCCAAAATTGTTTCAAAATATATTTTAACAGAATAGTTCAAAATTACCACCTCTGACCCATGCATATTGATTTCCTGCCTAATGATTTCCTGCCACCTCCTGTTGCTGACAAGGCCAGCTCTGAAGGATCATAAGTGCTCTTTTCTTGAAAAGATAAATCCTTAAATGATTTCCAGTCCCTGAAAAGCCCAGAGCTACTTGTCCCTTGGTGGGCCTGCTTTTCATGAAGGTGGCAAAAAGACAAGTCACAGAGATACTGTAAAACAGATTCTTTCCTTCATATTATGCATGCAGACTTATTTAGAGATTAGTATGCAGATTTACATAGACTAACCGCTTTTGTAAAGAAAAGAAAAAAGTCAAATATCCAACTCTGGGTCCTTGATTCTCGAGTTTTCTTGGACAACATTGGACTCATTATGGAAGTAGTTCACTAATATTGACTTAGTTCAATATTGTCAGCACCACAGCGGGTTGGATTTGAACTGACAGAATTGCACCTTTCCTCAGCACTGGCAGTGCTCTCTCTTTCCCCTTCACTTTTTTTTCCAACTGGAGAGGAGCAGGAATCCAAATTCAAAGTCAGGACAGTTGACTCTTTTAGTAAGGAGTTCCCCTTTTCCCTTCCTCTGAGCAACTGAGTGAGTTGTGGCTAAATTTGCAAACCCAGGGGATTTGGTTCAGGGCTTTGAAGAGCGATATAATTTCCATAAAGTAGGTGGGGGAATGCTGCAAGCTTTGTGTGTAGAACTCATAAAATCCTCTGTCAGCACTAAAGCAGACGCAGGCATTTGAAACCGAGTAGTATGATTTAAACATTTGTACGTCTACGGATGACCTCAAATGATTAAATAAAAAGACAAGTGCAATTTGAGTCAAATACAATTCCAGGTGCTTGAGAAGCTACATCCAGCTCTGCCTCAATATCTAGATGCTCCTGCAAACCACTGTGAGACTGAAGGGGTCTGTAATAAAGAGCTCAACTATTCATATTTAGGCTAACACTAGCATTCAGATAAGAGTAGTTTCCTGAGGAAGTGATCTAAGAGCTTCATAGTGGTAAAGGCAAAATAAATAAAAAAAATAACTAAAAAAAACTAAAAAAAAAAAACAGAAGGAGATTAAATACTTGCCTTTTTCACCTGGAAAGGTGTTAAAATGCTGTGTAAGATCCCTTTTTGTACCTCACAGTCCCACATGCAGACCAGGGAAAATATTTACACCCAATGAAAGTCACAGTGTATGAAGGGAATGTCTTGCCTATTTTTAAGAGTGACTGCCTAGAATACCAGAACGTGATTTTGTGTCTCTC